>NC_048418.1:20239226-20241746 GCF_013103735.1 Etheostoma cragini | reverse complement strand
CTAACCGGCATGCAACGGGCGCCGATCGCCGGTGATCGATTCTGCGCAGATCTGGCTCATCTCGAACGAGCCTAATATCTCCGGTTGCATGATGTGTATGACGTCATTTAGATTTTAAAAGGCTTTTTAGAAGAAAAAAGGCACTTTAAAAAGATCTAACACCCAGCAGGGTGTATTGTCTTAGCCTCCCTTTTTAAATACAACATTCAAATTACAACACAAAAAGTTATATCCTCAGAAAAGTACATTTTGAGGGTTATAACCATAGACCGTATAATATTAACGGTCTATATGGTTATATCTCTATAGAGTCTCATTTATTCTCCACTGGCCTGTGAGCGCTCCAAATGGAAGTCTGGTGGAACTGCAACCAGTTCAGAAGCAGGAAGTATCGAGACAGTGGAACTTGGTGGTGGTGCGTAGCTTGTTCAAATATTAAAGGTTAAAGTTTAAACTGAGAAAATCTGTTGCCAGTTCAATTCGGTTTTTATCAAGAACAGCGACGGGAGACCAAAATGGGTCATATGTCTTAAGGTGCAACCTGGCAAACAATTTTTGGTTCCCAGAGCCGACGTTCGTTTTTGGTTTGGGAACTTTCCCTGTAGGTTTGTTTTGGTTGTATTTCGGTTGTCTGTTGGTTAATTGGAAGGTTTTCTTAACGTTCTGAGAACGTTCGTTTTTGGTTACGTTCTCTAAGAGTTACAACCTTTAGAGAACTTTGCAACCTTTTAGCGAACGTTACGGTAACGTTCCCATAACGTTGCAACCTTTAGAGAATGTTAAGGGAACGTTCCCTTAGCGTTGCAACCTTTAGCGAACGTTATGGAACGGTCCCTTAACGTTGCAACCTTTAGAACACGTTAGGGGAACGTTCGCTGTAAACATAAACGAACGTTCCCAGAACGTTAAGAAAGGATTAGATTCCCCTAAACTTAAAAAAAACACCCATACCATTTGTGTGTATGGATGTATGTATGTAGGCTACTGTATATACATGAAGACAACGAAGCCAAGCTAAAGTGACATTTGATTACAAAGAACGGGGAATATAAGTGCAAAATACATAAGTGCAAAAATGGCACTGTGAGGAGGAAAATTCAAGAACTAAGGCCTACACAAGTCAATTAACACCGATCCTTTCTACATGAATTCAGATAGCCTCATTTTGATATCATTGTCCTCTAGTTTAGAGATAGATTGATGAATACACGTCATAGCAGTACAGTGAGTATAGCGAGCTAGTATAGGAAGTCAACTCGAGCTGCACAGCTGCACACACGCATGACATGCCTCACTGCCCGTATCATTTACCAAACGCACAATTTCCCCATCTCTGCTTTGCCTGTGCTGCTGCTGCCCTGCACCTGGATCGCTGCCTGCATCCAGCCCCACCTGGTGGATTCAGGTCAAAGCTACTTTATCATCACCTCTTAATATCTCATGTAAACCCAAACTGCTGGTAGTGATGAGGTCGGAGTCGCAACGTTCTGCTGTTATGATGAAGATAAATAAATAAGCATTTCAAATGTGGGTTGTCTGACTGAAAATTGTTTGGTTTAGAGTCCTGACAGAACCACTACCTCAGTCTTATAAAGGTTTTAACTACCTGTATCAGGTAGTATCAGGCGCAACCAACTAATATAAATAAATTATAATCAAAAAACTGTAAGTCAAAACCTAAACCTAACTCAGAGAACCTTGGATATGTTTCACTCTAATGATGTGTAATAATGTCACTGAATTGCCGCTGGGTTGTATGCTGCAGGAACTAAACATCTTGAAACTGTTGTGTCAAGCTTTGGCAACTTGTTGTTTCTCTCTTTTTGGGTGTTGCTAAGCATGCATACTCTTTCATCACCCTGCTTCACACGCTTATAGCCACATGCTGCACAGGGAGAGGTACAGAGCTCTGACTTGAGACTACTCTGTGTCAAGTGTTTCCGGTGTGTCTTGTTGTTATATATCACTGGTGCAATGTAAAGTACTCAAAATTACTCAAAATTAAATGCATGGCTTGCATAAAAAACAGAAGACTCACTTCCTTTTAATGTTGTACTTTTGGTTGGTTTTCTGTTAAGTGTATTTCTGTTTCCTAGTGATCATTCGGGGGAAACTTGCAACATTAGTTCCTCCGAAGTTGATAAAAACAAAGTTATAAATATAGTGGTAATATTTATTTAAATCACCCAAAGGAGACTACATTACTCTTGTTTAGCATATTTTCACTGAATTCAATGTTCAAATCTGCTTCCTTGATGATCGATTGAACACGTCAGATAGAGAAGTTCAAGAACATGGTAACTGGTGACAGTGTGGTTTTGACAGGAAGACTGTGACAACGGTTTAACCCCATAGTGTGACTGTTAGAACAGAACATCGTGTAGTTGGGCAGGATAACTGGACAGAGACTCTGGCATGTCTCTCTTTGTGATACTGGGACTACTGGTCTGCATAGAGGCACAAGGTAGGATCAGAACTCCGTCTGATAACGTCTGATCAACAGATACAGCCAGGATACAA
>NC_048418.1:20237979-20239126 GCF_013103735.1 Etheostoma cragini | reverse complement strand
TGAGCTAACGTTAGCTTTGTAGAGCTTGTGAATTTCCAAAGCTTAATAAATAGCAATAAACTGCTTTGCTAGCTCCAACGTGTTATATCTGAGATATTCGCTGAAAAAATAATTCAAGCAACAGTATAATAATGTAATGGCTTGACCCCAGGTATTTACACACACACACACACACACACACATTAACACACAAACACACACACTTATTAACATAATACTACAATGAATACAAATAATATAACATTATACCATGTGATGGCGTGACCCCAGGTATTTAGACATCCAGGGGTTTAAACACATACACGCATTTACACACAAACACACACATTATTTACATAAAATACTACTAATATTACATTATATTATGCTGTTTCCATTGAAACATTTCTGCATGGGAGAAGTCTTTCCTTGCCAGAGCAGCTCACATAAACTTACATTACTGTCAACATCGAGAGCTAAACTGTAAATTGCAGCCAGCGCAGTATCTGTGTAATACCATGCTGATTACTTCTTTAAGATCCTGCCAGGCTTCTCCACCTGAGCATACAGACTCTCTGGCAGAGTCGTACTGGAATCCAGAGATGCAGTGTGAGGCCCTACCAAGCAGTAGGTGGAGGTCGGCGAAAGACCTTCAACTGTTGGACTCTGAGTTAAGGCTGTAGGTAGGACCTGGAAAATAAATCATATACAGTATGTTTAGCTCAGTCTTTGTTTTCCATTTTTACTTCTAGAATTCTAGTTCTTCACATCTGAAACAACTTGAGTACATCAAAATCTCTCGATCGCGAGAGCACAACACACTGCAGCTTACACACAAGCACATAAAGACAGTGTCTACATCAGTCTTGCAAATTACAGTTGTTCTACTTTACTTGATTTGTTCTAGGACTGAAAATATGAGTGAAGATGTCAGAGTCTTTTGCTCACAATGTGTATTGTGTAAGAGAATGCAGAAGTTAAAACAGTTTGGTTCAGTAGGAAGTCACATGTAGCTTTGGTTAAATGGTGTGTGCTGAAAAACGGAAGCAAAGGGAGAAAATAAATCAGCTGTGCTCATGTAGTTGATGTGATGTGCATGAAAACCTTTGGCCTAATGCTAACAATATTGTTACAGTATTGTCTTTTCAGGCACCGGTATGAGATCTGA
>NC_048418.1:20235829-20237879 GCF_013103735.1 Etheostoma cragini | reverse complement strand
TTAACACCTGATTGGTTTAAACCATGATGACGATTTATATAAACTTTTTATTGTTTTTGAATTGGAGGGATTTTAATTTCTATTTGTCTGATTTAAAGACTTATTCTGTACAGAACACACTCTTTGTGTGGCTGATAGTGACGTTTACAAGTCAGAGAGACTAAATCTGTTCAGATCACGGATCATACAGTGTGTTGTTAATTAAAATCAGCAAAAGCTTTCATGTAGAGCACTTTCACAGCTACTCTGTCATAATCAAAACAACTAGAGACTGTGTACAAGCTGATATGTGGGTCTGGTTATATTTTATTAAATCGGAATCGCACCACAGTACTTTTTGTCACTTCCTGTCCAGTCTGAAGGCGGCTGGAATCGGCTGGAAACTGTCCGACTTTACCGCAGCTTTTTTTCCCCGCCCCCGCTGCTGCCGCCTGCTCTCGTCCACTTTACAGGCGAGGCGCAGTTCATCTCGAACGAACCTTATCACCGGCGATCGGCGCCCGTTGTATGCCGGTTAGATTTCTGTCCGACTTGATCCCGACTTGCTCTGACGTCATGCACACGTGGGACAACGGGAATCTCACGAGAGCAAGGCGGCCGCAGTTCTGAGACGTAGGCGGCGCGGTTGCTTTTCACCAACTGCAAGAGCCAGGCGGACCCAGAGCATGCTGGTAAACGCCGGCTTCTCAGCTGATTTAACACCTGATTGGTTTAAACCATGATGACGATTTATATAAACCTTTTATTGTTTTTGAATCGGAGGGATTTTAATTGCTATTTGTCTGACTTAAAGACTTATTCTGTACAGAACACGTGTTGTGAGGCTGATAGTGACGTTTAGAAGTCAGAGAAACTAAATCCGTTCAGATCTCGGATCATCTCCAGTGTGTTGCTAATTAAAATCAGCAACAGATCTCATGTAGAGCACTTTGCCAGCTACTCTGTCATAATTAAAACAACTGGAGACTGTGTACCAGCTGATATGTGGGTCTGATTATATTTTATTAAATCGGGATCGCACCACAGTGTTTTTGTCACTTCCTGTCCAGCCTGAAGGCGGCTGGAATCGGATGGAAACTGTCCGACTTTCCCAAGAGTATACGGCTGCAGCCTGGAGCATCCCATCTCGTCCGTCCCGTCTCATGCGGTCCCGTCTCATGCGGAGGTGTGTCCAACAGTAAATCCAGAGGGTCAAAAATGCAAAATCGCGAATAATTTTCCAGATGGATGGTTGTGTTGACAAGATAAATGCAGACTATCGTCTGGAATAAAATAAACCTGCGTCAACTATCATGCTAATGAATAAAATACTTTTAATATTTGGTTTTAAAGTTTAGTTAAAAAGAACACCAAGAGAGAGAGACTCAAAGGGTCGCAGGCAGTCTTGAACTAGGGACCGCTGCGTCGAAGAGCAAACCTCAGAATACGAGCACCCGCTCTACCCACTGAGCTATCTGGATGTCCGAAAGAATGGAAAACACCAAATATCAAAATTATTTTATTAATTTGTGTGATTGCCGTTACTGTTAAACTAAAAAAAAAAAAAAATATTGAAAGTATTTTGTGTTTTTTTTTTTTTTAGTGTTTTTAATCACGCAAATGTTTTTTTTAAACTAAACATGTACATAAGATAAACGCAGACTATCATACTGATGAATAAAAACACTTAAAATACGTGTTCGTCTATAAAAATAAATGCAGATTATAGACAAACTAAAAAAAATCCTTCTGCCATCCCCGAGTTTCTACTTTTCAAAATAAAAGCTCGCATCTGGAATACAATATTATATCTCTCTTACTTTCAAAGTAAAAGCTCACGCCAACTTTTAATGAATAAAATATTTGGTGTGTTTTTAAATATTTAAAAATATGTGTCCGTCTCTCAAATAAATGCAGATGATAGGCAAACTGAAAAAATCCTTCTATAGCTGCAACTTTGATTTAAGTTGCAGCTATAGAAGGAATCTCTCTACCGACAGAGGTCAAGCATTTGGTTTGGTTTTTAATTTTTTTCCCCCTTTCATACAATACAACACAAAATACGATAGAA
>NC_048418.1:20231840-20235729 GCF_013103735.1 Etheostoma cragini | reverse complement strand
AGGTCAAGCATTTGGTTTGGTTTTTAATTTTTTTCCCCCTTTCATACAATACAACACAAAATACGATAGAACCGCTGTTGAAGAAATATTCAATCGCATTCTGGCCCAAGACCGTGGCAGCAGAGATACGCAGTCGAATGCAGGACGGGTCCCAGAGACCCAAAGGCCGATGCCGCGTGGGTAGAAAACTACAACCGCATTCTGCCCCGGGTCCCAGAGAGCCGACAGCCGAGGCAGCGACTATAGAGCTACAGTCGAATGCTCTCGCCATGCTGATAAGCAGTTATTTGCAGCAATGTCCCAGTGAAGTGTGAAAACAATATAGAATATACAATTAAAAAGTCTTGGAAAGCGTGTAACAGTTTAATTTTGTAGTCTTGTTGTTGTGAGTGCAGATCGTGGATTGTTATCCCTCCTCAGGAGATCCTGCCGTTAGTTGGCAGAAACGGCTGCGTCGCTGATGCAGGTTTCATCAGATGCAGCTACGTTAATATGGAACAACACAAGCAAAACATTCAGAAATGAGCAAACTATATGTAGCCTATGGCAAAATGGTTACTTTTCAAAACAGTTTTTTAACGTTTTTCAATTGATTGCAACAAATGTGGTCACGAATATACCCGTGACTCCATCTGGAAAATTATTCGCGATATCGTAATTTTCACCCTCTGGTTTTACCGCTGGACACCGCTCCGTATGAGACGGGACCGCATGAGACGGGACGGACGAAATGGGACGCTCCAGGCTGCAGCCATACCCGTCTCGACTTTCCCGCAGTTTTCTGTCCCCGCCCCCGCTGCTGCCGCCTGCTCTCGTCCACTTTACAGGCGAGGCGCAGTTCATCTCGAACGAGCCTACTGCTTCACGGCAACTGCTGAGTCACTTCCTTTTTTCCTTAAGACATCAACAACACAGCTGACAGATTAAGCTCTCCCTGTCAATACATAATCTAGAAAGAGGTTTGCTAATGTTTTAAAGATCACTCCGAAATAGTCATTCAGATATTCTGGCTCCGCTTCGGAAGCCATCAAGTTGTAATCAGTCCTTCACTGACCAATCAGCATTCATTAGCAGAATGACAGCGTGCCATATGTGCACCAATGACTCAAACTGTAACAAATCGAAAGAACATAAGTAGGCTACTTCTTCATTCAACATTCAACCTATAATCAATGTGAAACTTGCAAAAACAACAATCAAATCTGAAATTTCTCAACGACAATCAGGCAAAAGAGAACATTTAGCCGTCAAGCTCCATAGCTTCCCATTCATTTTTCCCTGGGAAAACCCACAGTGGAATTCTTGTGGATCTGCAACCAAATTCGGTACAATTGGGCTTAATAGTCATAGTATTGTTTGTTTGTTACGGCTGCCACTGGCCCTTTCTCTTGTGTATACAACAAATATACAATGTGTACAAGTATGATGTGTTGGTCCAATGTCCAGATTTGTTTCAGCCAGGCCTTGCCCATCCCAAACACAAAAATACCAATTTTAAATATCTGTAAATATTTATATCTAATGTTGAATTTTATTGTATAGTATAGTATGTCTTCAAAAGACCTTTCTGAAATAGTATGTCATTAAAAGCCATATGATGGTATGTGATAGAAATTTAAAAAGTCATACTATAGTATGTCATAAACATTCATAGTATAGTTTGTCATTTAAATATTATAGAAAGTCACACTATAGTTTGTCATATATAAATAAAAAGGATAGAATGTAGAATGTTTTACTATGTGTCAAAAATAAAAATAAAAGTCTTAGTCAAAAATATAGTATGTCAAAAATAGTTATATTGTAGTATGTCAAAAAATAATAATAAAAAGTCATAGTGTAGTATGTCTTAAAACGTAGAATAACATTTTTTTAGACAAACTATACCATGACTTTTTTATTTATTTTTTCGACATACTTTACTATACATTTTTTCAACTTTTCTTAAATACTATACTATGACATGTTATTAATTATTTTTAATAAGTACTGTACTTTTTCAACATACTAGGACTTATTATCAACTTTTTTTGACATAATATTAATTATGATGATACATTTTATTTAACAGCGCCTTTTGAAGCACTCAAGGTCGCTTTACAGACAATAAAAGACAGATACAGGGAACAGAAAAGTATAAACAGTTATACAGTTATACAGTTACAAAATTATAGGAACTGTGTATTTACAAATAAGCAAGCAGGAAATGGGGAGAAGAGTGGCTCAAGGCTCTGTTCCCCATGGTGACAAGTCAAGCTGGGGGTAGAGTGAGGTGGATAGAGGAGGAGGATCTGAGGGAGCGGGAGGGGGGCGATGTGAAGGAGTTCAGATAGATATGGAGGAGCAAAGTTATGGACGGCTTTGAAAGTATGCAGAAGGATTTTAAATTGTGTTCTGAATTGAACTGGAAGCCAATGGAGCTGCTGAAGGACAGGGGTTATATGATGAAAAGAGGGGGTTCTGGTGATGACAGGAGCTGCTGAGTTCTGAAGAAGTTGGAGTTTATGGAGGGATTTTTGAGGGTGGCCAAAAATAAGGGAGTTACAGTGACAAACTGTACCATGACTTGTTATCCTTTTTCTCAAACACAGCAAGAACAAGGGGCATGAGTAAGATTTTGAAATTCTGCTATGACTTTTTCAGCACTTTATCCAACATACTATACTAAGACTTTTTTATCACTCTTTTCCACATACCATACTATAACTTTACATTTATTTTTTCGACATACAGTGACGAAAACACCCTGCTATTTTGCAAGCTCTCCCACTTAGAAATCATGGAGGGGTCTGAAATTGTCATCGTAGGTGCATGTCAACTGTGAGAGACATAATCTAAAATAAAAATCCAGAAATTACAATGTATGATTTTTAACTAGTTATTTGTATGATACAGCTGCAAATAAGTATTTGAACACCTGTTTATCAGCTAGAATTCTGACCCTCAAAGAACTGTTAGTCTGCCTTCAAAATGTCCACCTCCACTCCATTTATTATCCTATATTAGATGTACCTGTTTGAGGTTGTTAGCTGCATAAAAAACACCTGTCCACCCCATACAATCAGTAAGAATCCAACTACTAACATGGCCACGACCAAAGAGCTGTCCAAAGACACTAGAGACAAAATTGTGTTCAAATACTTATTTTCCTCACTGTACTATGCCATAACTATTTTTGACATACTATGCTATGACTATTATTTATTTTCTGATATGCTATTCTATGACTTTATCATCTTTTCCGGCCTACTAAACAATGACTATTTAAACTATTTTTTATCACATTTTTTTGACATACTATGACCTTTTTCGACATACTGTTCAATAACTTTATTTCTTTTTTTCTATGACTTTTATCACTTTTTCCAACATACTACACACAATGAATTTATCACGTTTTTGACATACTATACTATAACTATTTTTGATATCCTATGATTTTTTAATAAGGATACAACACTATAACAATAGTTCCGTATCCCAGATTCTGAGTAAGGGCATAGCCCTCTATGAGCTGTTGCTATAGGGTTTGTTGTGAGACCAGTGATTTGGTCCCAACCTCCGCATTTTTCTTCCGCCAATGAATCTTAGAGGGTTATGCCTATACTCTAGAAGAGAATCTGGAGTTACAATACATACTGATACTATGGTTTTGTTTTGTATAGGCTTTACCCCCTTAAGAGTTGTTACTGTTGGGTTAAGGGCGAGGCTGATGTAGTCAATGCCAACTGGGACACCAAAAAACCGCAAGCTGAGAGCATAGACTAGTTCCTCTTTCATAATGTACAGGTTTTTTAAGTAACAAGGTTATATTTGTTATGGGGGGGACAGAAGGATGGACCCAAATGCACGGCTCACTGTGGAGGTATTTATTAGGAAAAAGGGTAGG
>NC_048418.1:20178977-20231740 GCF_013103735.1 Etheostoma cragini | reverse complement strand
AGACAGGGTAAAACGGGACGTGGAAAAAAAACAAGAAAATAGGACAGACTCACGACCAGCCGGGTCCCCACCACGACAATATTGTTTGCTTTAAAAACCTTTGCGATCTCCATGACTGGTCTACTTAACGTTATGAGGCCGTGCCGCATGGATTCTGAAGGTGCTTCACATTTAGGATTACAGTCCTCAGTAATTAAGGCAAAGCACAGTCCTCATGGGCAGTCTAGTTTAGGAGGATGGAGACATGGCTTACCAGGTCTAATAGCGCATCACATGCCCTTAAGTGAGGATAAGATGATGAAAGCGGATTAAAAATACTTATATAGTATGTTGAAAAAGTAGTAGTAGTATGGTATGTGTGATACTCCCAAATCGTGTTTTGTAATAAAAAGGTGTATGAGTTTATTGTTTTGCTTTGAAGATGGATTTTCATATTTTTGGGTACCTTAAATTATAGGGTGATCATTTAAAAGTAATGAGAAAAATATGGGCATGCTAATCCATAGTGCGCCAGTAGGTGGCAGTAGTAGCTTTCCATAGCATCTGTTACACTTTATGAGTCATAGCATATTACGTCGTAAAAGAGATGAACAAGTCACAGTATAAAATGTCCAAAAAGTTATTGTATGAAGTAGTATGTTGAAAAAAGTCTTGAAAAAGTCAAACAATAGTATGTCAAAAATAGTCATAGTATTTAAAAAGTGATAAAAAAATCAAAGTATAGTATGTCAAAAAGAGTCAAAGTATAATATGTCAAAGGATTCATGAAACTGTAATTAAATAAAAAATTCCATTAAAGGTAATGAATGGTTTGTATGCCATAAAAATATGATAAAAATCATAGTAGGGTATATCATTACAAATGTAATGCAAATTATGGTATGTCATTGAACATCAGAAAAGGTAACATTAGAGTATGTCATGGTGTACCATAGTGTGTCATAAAAATATCACAAAAAGTCATAGTATGTGTACAAAAAAGTCATAATCAAGATAAATGTATCCTTAAGAAATTACAATTTACACTCTGTTGATATTACACAAATGCTCAGTACCTATACATGCAGCAAACAGAGAGATGTCAGAGTGGGGGTGCTGCCTTGGCGGTGCCCAGGAGGTGAACTGGCACCTCTCCAGCTACCAGTCCAACACCACACTTTGGTCCGTATGTGGACTTGAATCAGCAACCCTCCAGTTCCCAACCCACCTCCCTACGGAATGAGCAACTGCCACCACCCAATAATATAGTATAACATAAAAAATTACATACATGTTCCTTAACAATTTATGCCTTGTTATTTTTCAGGAAAATAAATAACATTTTTCTCGAATCTCCTTGGAATCTTAAGTTTGGACCTCTCTGGCTACGGCTGCTTGTGCAGGAAGTCCTTCCTTGGGATGTGATAGAGGTCACACGTTTACTCCTACATCATTTATTAACTTTATTCACTTATAAAAAAATTATATTTACTTAAATGGTGTAAATGGCCAAAGTAAAATATCTTGATTATCAGATGAGTACAGTGATCAACAGCTTTTCTCCAACAAACCTGTGATTGGCAGCAAGCTCCAAGAACACATATCGGTCATACCCTGATTTGTAATCAAGTCATATCCAAAGTGTCTGTCTCCATTCTTCTGTCCCTGAACCCCAGCAGACAACGTTGGTACACTTACACCAAGGACATCTATTATGAGTCACATCATCCTTTCATCCACTCATAAATCCTAATTTAAACGTGCTCCTGTCTTTCCACTCAGCGCTCAATACCGCTCCTCCACCACAGGATGGCGACAGCATTAAACAGGAAAAAACACACAACCCACTTGACGACTTCTCTGCCTCGGAGACACAAAGCCTGTGACATCATCTGCGGAGGGACAGAGGGTGTGCGAAGGACAAATGTCCTGAAATGCATTACATCATTCTGCACTAATATGATAATATATCTCAGGCTGTGAGTGCAGTGCCAAGCGTGAGAGGGGCCATAATCCATACGACTGCTTCAAATGTGAACAAGGGGATAAATTGAAAGTGGAGGTGGTGGTGGAGAAGGGGGGGGGGGGGGGGGGGGGGGGGGGGGGGGGGGGGGGGGGGGGGATCCGCTGGAGTCGGGAGTGCAGTGTTGAAGGTTATTCCAGACATTATTCCTGAATGAGAGAAGGAGGAGAGGCTATTTTACTATTACACACTAAGCGATGATGAGGAAGGGTGGCTAAAACGCTTCCTGTCTGTCTTCTGTCCTTGTCTCTCATTTTCCTGTTGTATCTGTTGTTTCTTTCTGAGGAGAGAAAGGAGACAAAGGTGTGTTAGAAAAAGGTTGCAGAGTTGAGGGAAGGACTGACAAGTTGGAAAAGGGAGGATTTGAAAAAGATGTCAGAGTTGAGAGAGTGAGGGAGGAAAATAATTGAGAGTGGAGAGGTGAGGAAATGGGAGAAAATAGAGAATAATCAAAAGAGAGAGACTGGGAGAAAAAGGTTTAAAAAGGGGTGAAAGGTGGAGAGAATTGAAAATCTTAATAGAGGAGAGGTGAGAGGATGAATGAGGAGAAAAAGCGAGAAAAGAAGAGCAAGGGAAGATGCAAAAGAGAGGAGGAAAAAGTCACTGTGATGTGAAAAGAAGTGACAACATGAAGTTAGGGAAGAAAGTAAAGGAGAAGGGAAATGATGAGGCAGGAGGGGAGTGTAGAGACCAAACAGAAGACGTGACTGAGAAGATGAAATAAGAGAGGAGATCAGTGGAAAGAGGGATGAGAGGAGGTAATGAGTTGAACAGAGAAAATTTGAAATGAAGAGTAAAGAGTGGAGAGACAAGAGTAGGGGAGGTGAAAGAAGGACTGAGAAAACATCTTAAAGAGAAACCACTGAAATGGGAAGAAAACAATGGAGAAAAGGGGAGTTGAGGATAGAAACTAAGCCGTTTATGCAGAGAGTGTGGCCAACTCAATCATGGGCGCCATATTTTACACCATCGTCAGATGACTCTACATATTAGAGACTTATTTCAAGATAGCATATTTCAATCAGAAGAGACATGTTTGCAGATATGCAAATTAGGTTTATATGTGCAAAGTCTTTGCCGATTAGACTCCATTGCTATACGAATATTTCGTATAGAGTAAAGAACCATCCCCTGATGGAATCTAGACACTAGTGGTGGCGACGAAGGAGCCCGAAGACCCGACCGAGCTGGAGTGGATGACTGGGGGTGGGGGGTTGCACTCTTTGCCTGCAACGACAGCTGAATAGCAAGGGGAGAAACAGATCATTTAAAGCAGCGTTGAGACTCTTTGATTTGCAACTGCCATTTGTGTACAATTCTTTGATTGGTTTAGCAGGAAGCAGAACACCTCCAACAGCTGATTCAAGTTAGATAGAGCAATGATTAAGAGTTAGGTCTTCCTGAAAGGATTTACACTGAGACACATTTCAATCAGGAGAGGCTAGTTGCAGATGAAACATACATACACAGCATGATGAAATATACATTTATTTGGATAACTGCATTGATTCAGTAGTGCATCAATTAAAAGTTAGGTCTTTCTGAAAGAGTTTACGCTGAGCCACATTATATATAATATTCAGTAGCGTACCGTGGGCTTTCAGTCAGGGCCTTCTGTACCGACCTCCAACACCCTAACTAGCTTGTAGCCAGTCATAGCGGTCGTAGTTACCCTCAGTGAAGTGCCGCACAAAACCTTTGCCAGCCTTGGTCGCCCATCTAGCTTAGGTGTAGGTCTTCCTCTTAAAACAATTTCTTTCTTCTTTCCAAACGATCGCCTTGAAAAAAACACATGAAGGAGATCGGAAACAAGATAGGTAGGAGGGGTAAAGCCAGCGGCCATAGCTAGTTCATTCCTGGTTCACTCACAACCTGGTTGACTCCCTCCAGGATCTTTGCGAGAGTGAAGATCCGATCCGTTGTTCCACGACCAGGACGAAATCCACATTGTTCCTCTTCAATCCGAGGTTTGACTGTTGACCGAACCCTCCTTTCCAGCACCTTGGAGTAGACTTTACCAGGGAGGATGAGAAGTGGGATAGCCCTTTAATTGGCACACACCCTCTGGTCCCCTTTTTTGAAGAGGGGAACCACCACCCCGGTCTGCCACTCCTTAGGCACTGTCCCAGACTTCCATGAAATGTTAAAAAAGCGTGTCAACCAAGAAAGCCCCTCCACACCCAGAGCTTTCAGCATTTCTGGATGGATCTCATCAATCCCTGGGGCTTTGCCACTGTGGAGTTGTTTGACTACCTCAACAACATCCACCAGGGAAATTGACAACCATCCCCCATCATCCTCCAGCTCTGCCTCTACCACAGAGGACGTGTCAGCTAGATTTAGGTGCTATTAGCTCCTCAGTTGAGGTCAACAACATCCCATCCTTACTGTACAGAGCTTGGATGATTCCCCGCTTCCCCCTGCTGAGATGGCGAACGGTTTACCAGAAACACCTTAGTGCCGACCAGAAGTCCTTTTCCATGTCTTCTCCAAACTTCTCCCATGCCCGTTGCTTTGCCTCTGTCACGACAGAGGCTGCAGCCCTTCGGGCCCGTCGGCACCTTCCAGCTGCTTCCGTGCCAAGACACTGAACCCCGAGTTGTGTGAACAGCAATGTGAATGTGTGTGAATGTTTATCTGATGAGCAGGTGGCACCTTGTATGGCAGCCCTGGCCACAGTGTATGAATGTGTGTGAATGGTGAATGTTTCCTGTAGATGTAAAAGTGCTTTGAGCAGTTGTTAAGACTGGAAAAGCACTATATAAATACAGCACATTTACAATTATAAAATCGGTCATTGATCTCTGGCCTAGGGTGCTCTAGTCCCACGTACATTTATGAGCATCCCTATGTTTCGAACATGTTTTTTGTTATGGACATGACTAGCACAGAAGTCCAACAACAGTCAACCACTCTGGTTTAGATCATGGAGGCCGTTCCTCCCAGTCACGCCTCTCCAAGTATCTCCATCATTGCCCACGTATGCGTTGAAGTCCCCCAGCAAAACTATGGAGTCCCCTACGGGAGCCCCATGCAGGACTTCATTCAAGGTCTCCAAGAAGGCAGAATTCTCTGAACTCTTGTGTGGTGCACATCCACAAACAACAGTCAGAGTTCCCCCTGTCAAAGAAGAGGGTTAGAGAGGTGGAAAAGAAGGGAAAGGAGAAGGTTGGATACATGAAGAAGACGATGCTGAAGATGATGATGTATGGCTGAAGAAACACAATGAAAGAAGAGAGGAGGGGACGAGATGTGATGCGATAGGAGGACTGAAGAGAAGAAGTAGAAGGAGAGGAGGACACACAGGGCAAAGCAAATCAAAGAGAGACAAGGCGGTGGAGTGAAAGAGAAGAAGAAAGGACAGACAAAATTAGGAAAGGTGGACAGAGAAGAAGAAAAGAAAGGAAAAGGTTACAAAGATGAGAGCAGAACTGACAGGATGATTTAAGGAGAGAGAGCAAAGCCAGGACTGGCAAACGTAACAAATAAAATCAATACAAAAGTTCGGTGCTTTCCATTCAAACCCTGAGCACCATCTCCCCACCCTCCCCCACTGAGCACAACACTCCCTTTACAGCCCACACACAACTAAAACCCACCAAATTGTCCATCAGCAGGTAATAAGCGTGCTCAACCCTTAACCGGGCTCTGACCAGCCCCTCCAGCATCGGTGCCGGCTCCACACTGCCCGCCCCCTGCTCCTTATTTCCACAGGACAGCCAGATGGCCAATTTTTGGCATAGAAAACTAAAAATTCAATAAGATGTGAACAGCTTTTTTAGTCTTAGTGTGTTGTGGACCAAAAATAAACAATGCCAAAGAAAAGACCTTTCCTAAACCCTGAACCCACCTTTTAGTGACCTCCAGCACATCAGTCAGCCGAGGACAACCAACAAAGAGCTGTGCTAGAGTTTCTACTTCATAACAAAAACTAAACCCCTCCCCCAGCTCGGGATTGATGTGCGCCCTGTAGTGGTTTGTAGCTGTGGCCCCATGCACTGCTTTTTGACGGGCAGCTTGTACAGGGCTTGCCAACTGTCCTTCGGGGAACCGTTTGGACCAAAAAACTCAGTCCACCTCAACTCCCCTAGCCCAGCCAGGGCCCGCAGGTTCAGCACCTTTACGCAGGTATGATACAATTCTTCTTCCCAGCATCTTGGAACTTGCCCAGGTGAGGGGTTGAGAAAGACAGTAGATGGCCTGCTTTCTCCTGCCACTCCCCCACAGATTGGGTAATGGACAGAGAGGGGAAACGTTATTCCCACCCCTCACTCCCCTGTTCACAAAGAGACCGAGTCTGTACAAGCATCCGCTGAGGCTGCTCCAGGGCAGCACTAGCCTCATGCACCACCCTGTCTATGAGCCTGATGGAGGAGATGTTTCTACACCTTCTCAGGGCTTCACCGGAGACGGCAAGCAACCTTTATCAGGTGACCAAGTTTAGTGCACACAGCTTCCCTGAGACTGGCCCTCAGACTGGCAGACTGCGACACCTGAGTCCCTATGAAGTCATTAAAAAACAAAGGTTCTTCAAACAGCCACATCCCAAGAGTTTCATTTGCATCACTAAAAATGTTAGTATCTGCTGTGTGTCTAGCTATCTAGCTAGCTGAGGCCAAAATACTAATTAATTAATATTTTCCGGCGGTCTAAAGGAGGCAATTTTAGACTGGATACCCACCAGGCCCTGGCCCTGTTCAGCTACAGGCAGGTAGAGCTGCTGCCCAAACCCAATGTCAACCTGACCAGAAGAAGTCAACAATGGCCCTCAGAATGTCCTCCATCAGGCTTCTTGGTGGCACCAAGGGTCGAGGCAACCAAATTATTGGCCACCAGAACTCTTCCCCTACATGAAAACTGGGGTAGCAACCAGAGGAGAGGAGAGGAGAGGTGTTGCTCTGCATGTTTTTCATGTGCACAATGTCTTCTTTTGCCATTTCCAGCCACAGCAATTTAGTAAAGTTTGAAGCTTTTCTGATGTTTTCAAATGGTTCTCCTGTTTGAATTTGCAGCAGCACCCTTCAAACATTTGAAAACATTCATTAAAAAGTAATTAACAAGTAATTCAATGTACTAAGTAACATTACTTTGATAAATTAATTCAAATTATAACACTACTATAACATTTTTAAGTACTGTAGGTGACTTATATTTGGCAACCTATTATATTAACAACTTTCCCATCACTGATTGTACATTTTGGGAGAAGGAGAGATAAGATGAAGCAACAGACACAAGTAGAAGTGGAGAAAGATAGAACATTAGAGTTGAGATCTTCAACAGGGGGGTCCTTGGAGTTACTGCAGGGGGGCACCAAATTAGTGCTCATTTTTCTGAAAGTCGTTTAAAAAAAAATGAAAATGTCTTAACATGAATACAACACAAAATTTGCAGACATAAATTTGTCTATTTGTAAAAAAAAACATTGATGATAGGCTCACCAACCGGTAGGTAAGGGGTCTCTAAGGCCATCCACAGAAACATTTCATAAGTATTCACTGTGCCACATGTATGTTTTAACAGTAAAACATGATTTATATAAATAATTTTAATGGCTTAGTATTCTAGGCCAAAAAGAGGTACATATAAAGGCTTTGGGCCGCCTTGTTGCAGGCCCAGTTTAATATGCACTTCATTTTATACAATATATGTAGTAGGGGAGCCCTGCTCTGTCTCTTTCAGTCAAGGGGTCCTTGTTTAAAAAACGTTGAATCAGAATCAGAATACTTTATCGATCCCCTCAGGGAAATGATTTAGTTTTAGACCCCTGCATTAGAGGAACGGTAAAGAGACAAGAAGGGAGGAAAGAAAGAGAGGAAGCAGAAAAATAGAGTATAAAGGAAGAGAGGAGGACGGAGCAAAAATGAGATTTTAATGAGAGAGTTTGTCTTGGCGTTGTACTCCGAGCTCCACCGTCGGGCTCACATTCAGGTAAACACTGTGCGTGCCCTGCTGCCGGAGTGCTATACATAGACACACAGCCATGCAGAGTTTGACCTGAATAAACAGCAGAATGTGTGATGCACAAACTTCATTCAAAGTAAAGAGCTGAAACATTTTAAAGCCTCATCCTGGAGCCTCAGTTCTAAAAATACAAAGAATAATTTTTATAAAATGAACTCTCTGTAAACAAACAAAAAAATTCTAAATAAAGGAGCCTTTGCTGCTTTTAATATGAAAAGCTGTGTCGTCTTTTATTTTCTGTAATACTGTGGAAAAATAATTACATACATTTTGAAACCCAAAAACAGAAATCAGACATGAAAATTTCAATAATATCTTGCATGTTTTTGTACAGTTTTTTTTCTTGAATAAAAGGAATAAAGAACTCAAATCAAACACACATAATACAGATGTGAACAATATATAGGGATAAAAATAAAGAATTGGAGTATGGAGAAGATGCTTATATGAATACCCAAACTGTCCCTCTCTCACCCACATGCACACCTCTTTAACATTATTGAGTGCAATATGGAAAGCCTTCTCACTGCTCTGATCACCGTCTGCATATACTCAGCAATACCAAGCACCAATTAATCCTGTTCACTCGTGCAGCTGTTTCAGAGAGCAGACAGGCTCAGCAGCTGGATGGGGGACAAGCTTGCTTCCCTTCCTCGTGTCCTAAGGCCACGCATTGTCCCCTTCAATCTGTCTTATCAGCTGTCCAGCTTTACACTAGGGTTGGACTGAAATAGTTACCTTTCCAAAATTATTTAACACCCTCAAAATGATTATCGCCTTAATTGACAATTTAATGTTGATAAAAGTCTGTTACACTTTGCAGCTCTTTAAGGCAGTTTAAAGTTTTAATCCTTTCGATTTTAGTTATGGATGATTTTTGGTGACTGGTGGTAACAGCAAGTGTTTTTTTGAGAATTCAGGGGCATGTTCAATCTCATTGGTGTGCACCGTTTTGCTACGGTGTCCTGGTTGAACGCCATGTTTCCTCAGAATGGTGTAAAACGGTGTGCAACTGCTTCAAGATTTGTTTTCTTTTGACTGGTTGGTAATACCCAATCAACAGAGACGTGTTAGACGTTAACCCGTGGTAATAAAAAGGCAGCGTGCTTGCACAGAACAGGGTGTTCAACGCTTCGCCATTTCAGTTTAAAGAAACGTCTTACTACGTTTTTGGGGGGCAGAACGTGGACCAGGTGCCTGTGTTTTGTTCAAAACAGCACGTTTATTAACCACTAGGGGCAGCAAAGAGATCAGCATAGCTATAGTAGGAGAACAACTTGTGTTTCTGTCCAATCACTAGCCTGTATATCAGACTGAATTGGCATTATATTTCACCCTATGATAGTGGTAATGTTGGCAGATCTTTATCTTCAGTTTTGCCCTAACCATCAGCTGCAAGTGCCGTGTCCTGTCCCTCCTACAGTATTTCATTTCCAGTCAACACGGAAGCTGCCGTGGTAGTTGCTATGAGCAATCAATTTTTTTTTTCAGAAAGCACTGAGGAAATATGCTGATAATATGCAATATTTAGCAAAAACATTCAGTCAAAGAGTGACGTCTACAGTCCAGTGGTCCTAACATGTGTATATGTTATGGAAACAAACAGGTGTTACAGGATGCAAACACACACATACACACACAGGCATGTTCACATATGGACACATCTTTACAGTGCATACACACACACACACACACAATGAACACAAATGGCTGCTGCAGTTGTCTGTCTGCTCAGTTCAGTTTTTTGCACAGTCTTTTGGCACTCGCTGAATACTCCACAAGGTAAAAATGGACACCGGGCCACTTGAGTCAGTCTTGGCCAGGGATGGCGCGGCACAGCACAGCATGGAACAAAGCAGTTAGCTGTAGGTCTGACCTGGTTCTAGCCTGGGTTGGCCTAGTTGAAACAGAGTTTTGGCTATTTGTGGTCTGGCTGAGCAGTCATTTTGGCCACAGACACAGACAAGCTCACTCTTCTGGGTTGATAAATCAGAACCCCCCCATTCGATACATATAAAAGTTTAGACACATATTTTTGACCAGAGTCATTTCTTTCACTGGTGAGGTAACACCACGAAGTAATACCAAGAAAAGAAGATTCAAAATACTGATTTTAAGAGAGAAATAAATGAGGATGATTTCATGAGTTCATGAAGCTATACATTCTCTAAAAACAGACACTCAACCCCCAAACATACACACATTAATGCAAGCTAAGATTGCTATACCTACTTCATATGTTACCAGCTTGAAGAATATTTGGAAGAAAGCTGTGAGAGAAAGTCGGTTATGTTGTGATTAGTTTTTTTTTTCTTCATTTAAAGACAAGTTCTATATTTGGAAGCTGGTAGGTGGCTGTTGATATGACACAGGGGAGAGAGTAAAGTGTATCAGTACACAATGCGCTGGGAGGTACAGTAGGTATGGCAAAGAGGGGGAAAAGACATGAAATAACTTATTTTCCATTCTAAACTGCATATTTTTTCATCGCTGAAACAAAAATAAAGATCAATTTCGCATTTGTTTTGGCATCCATGTTGTTTTTTATGTACGTGTCCCCACTGTCAGCAGACTGTAAGTAGTTAAGAGGTAATGACCAATGGCGCGGCAGAGTATTTGTACCTCCTCCGTGTCATGTGTACTCATTCTACACAAGGTCATAAGGACATTTCAAGTCCAATGCAAAATACTGCACAGCTACAACTCTGTAAAAAGGTTGTAAAGAGGTAATAGTATGCAGCACCAAAGCTGCAATAACCATATAAATTTAAAAGGGTGCTCCATCTGCCGTTCTTCTCTCTTTAACTACTGAAACGGTTTATATAGTGACCTTCCAGCTACAGGGTTCCATCTGATATTCTAATTAGAAATGGCGTTGCTGCCGATTCCTTTCTGAAAGTGTTTATTCCAAATAGAGGCAATAAATACAATTTTTACTGCCCCTTGGCATAGAATTACCATGATATACTGCATCTGAAAAGGCTTGATAGGATGGCTGATAGGTATAAAGACTCAATGATTACCTCTGGAGGTGCTGAGATATCTGGCTTCACTTCACAGCCTCAGGTCTTTTGTAAAGCACCGTTTCATCTGCTATCATTTTTAACTGCTTAAAATTGTACGCTAGAGAAACAAGTGCGTGACTCGTCATAGAGTCCCCCTTAACTTAGTAATTAATACACATGCGCCCTTAAACAAAGCTCAAACATCAAGAAAAAGTCAAAGCAATTGCTCTTGGTTTCCAAAATAAGTTTAAAAGAGCCATGTATTATTAAAAATCCCAAACGGAAGAATATTAGCGATGGAACCTTATAATTCCTCCCACGGATGCGGAGTCTAGTCAACACTGATTGGCACCGTAAAAGGTGAAGTTGTGCAATGGTACGATGGAGAGTGCAATCCAATCTCACTGGTGAAGCTCAGCGCGCAAACATAAACTACTTCTATTACTGTTTTCAGTTCTTCGTTTTCAGTTCACTCTGTGAGCAACATTATAAGTAAGGGGGTGGAAGTCAAATTATTTTCTGTAGAAGGGAAGGTCCAAGGAAACATCTCGCACAAATTGGCCAAAACTGTGCTCATTACTCATCAATAGCCAATCCAACATTTCTTTTTTTCCTAAAGATGTGATTCTGTCACCTGAACGTTTTTGTGTACATAGAGAATACAAAATGGAGTCATTCAAAGCTTTTAGTTCGAATGAATGTCTTCAAACCGGTGCTTGCTCAGTGATTGCATTCATAGATGCCGTTGAAACAACTTTTTTAACAAGGCTTTCTTTTTTCTTTTTTTTTGATAACTTCTTACTCATAATAAGTCATCAAGACCTTACTATCAAGCACAACATTTTTTGATGTTCCAACTTTACAGCTGCACTGAGTAAACAGGTACAACCAACAAAGCTTTTGTAAGCTGATCATGGAGGGAATTCGGACTTAGTTGGTGTTGGGTACGTAAGCAAAACTACTGTTGCAGACACTGCAAGATCTTACCAGACAGACACATTTGATTTTCTCTCATGGGGAAAAATAATTTGGCAGTGGGGCGTTAGAGATCTGTTTAACGTGGGACTTGTACAGTAGGTGCATCAGTAGAGTTTTGAGGTTAGTAGCGAGATTATGAACGCTGATCATTAAAGGCCAATCACACGTACCAAAGCTGACACAATATATAATGGAAAAATCTCATAAACTAAAATAAACCACCAAATTGTCTGTTGTATTGAACAAACCAGTACTTACATGGACATGTACAAAGTACCATATGAGCTAGATAGAACCATCTGTACCTTCATTTTGATATGTTAGACTACACTTGAACCTTTGCTTACAGAGTTCACAGCAAAGCTCAAAGTGAGCATCTGCTGGTTCTCCATCCATCCCTCTGAAGGTCGTCAACGTTTGAAAAAGGCAGTCCAGTCAGAAGACTGGAAGTCAATGAAAGAGTATCACCCCAAACTGATTTGCCCTCGTTGGATATTTATCATTTTGGAATGAAGCTCTTTGAATGTTCCAATTTAAGTCTTCAACATCTACTTTGAAAACCTCATCCACCGCTCTTAAAGAAACTCAAAACGTTTCCAATAACTTTGCCACATACACATTAAAAAGTGAGTTTCACCCAAAACGCTGAGCCTTTGGTCCACAACTCCTTATAAAAATATTATAAAATGTTTCTGAATGCCATTTTTTTATGTTTCGGTATAAATATGGAAAAGAAAAACTAGTCTACTGTGCAAGTGACAGAAACAATTACTTTTTGACACTTGAGGGTAGGGGAGGTATCTTTTTGTACAAATTGCTGAAATTCATTGAATGAAAAAAGCGCTCCAGCCACACCTCGTTTCACAAATACTATACACAGCATTGACCTCGAGCAAAATGTGAAGAATAGAAATGCATCATGATAATTAAAAATGACATATGAGCATAGAATGAGCAAGAATGAGCATATAGAGACACTTGCTACCACTCCTTTCCTTTCCTTTAAGATGTGGCAGGTACAAAACCTTATTTTCCTGACCACTCTATCTTATCCACTCTATACAAACGAAGACCCACCTTACAGTAATACTCTGTGTGCATTGGCACTCTGGTCACTAACTGTCCCACTTAAATCAAGGTAGATCTTGTAAAGAATTGGCCACTGGGCAGGGTTGAGTAAGGAAAAGGGATTAAAAAAGTGCCAAATATATATAGTCCAAGCTGCCCCGTTGCTGCAATTCATCAAGACAAACAAGTCTTTAAAGATCTGTGTGTTTGTGTTTTTTTTGCATTATGTGAGAGTCAGAAAATTCCAAAAGGGAGTGGATTGCAAGGAGGTTTGCTGTAGGTCACTGTACTGCATCACACTGTATAGGTTTTTACAAGGAAATAACTTTAAAATGACCCAAATCTCCATTTGCACTTATTTACAGAGATGGGGTGGAAGGAAGATGCACAGCAGGGAGATGATCATAGGGCAGGGCAAGGACTGCATGAAGAAAGAGGTCCCTCTGCAACTCCTCCTTAAGCGCCTGGTGTTTTTCTTCTTCTCATCTTCAAAGTGCTCTTCTTCTTTTGTTGTTAGTCTTTTTTTGTCTTGATTGTGGCTCGCTGTTGCTTTTGTTGGTGCATAAAAACTGCACGCAACAGAAGGTCTGCGCAAATATGTGTTGTATGTGCGTGTGTATTGCTGGTAACTGTAATATACATGATGCTGCTAACTGCTGTGAGCTGTTGCTCTGGTGTTTCACTGGTTCAGAAAATGAACCAAATGACATGCACTGGATGCTACAGAAACTGAACATGGATTCTTGAATGTTTATGTGTGTTTTTTTAAATCTATGTTTTTGTGTGATAGGTGTTGATGCTGCAAAAAGAAAAGTCAAAGCATTTTAATGTGTTTTTCAAACATGAGTCTGCATCCGCTGCGTGTGTCTTTGGGAATAGTCAGAGGGGGGAGATGAATACGAGAAGCGGGTGGAGGTTCCATACTGCCCTAGTCCTGTTTCTGGACTTTGTTGCCCTGGCCCCAGCACCGGCCCTGGCCCAGGCCCAGGCCCGGGCCCCGGCCCAGGCCCTGGTCCTGGCCCTGGTCCTTGTCCTGTTGGATACATCTCATAGGACGGCCCTTCCTCTATGGGTGGAGCAAAGCCCATGCGGTAGCTGGGATACTGGGAGGGGTATCCATAGTTGTCATAGGTAAGCTGGGTGGTGTTGTCCAGCAGGCCGCAGTCTCCGGGGTAATCTCCAGGCGATTGAAGAGCTGGATTGGGAGGTGCTTGCTGGCTCTGTGCCACCCTGGTGAAGGTATTGAACTGGGCGTAGGTGGCATGGGACATCCTGGAAGGTGGGCGCGGGTCGTAGCAGCCTGCCCTTGAGCCTGGTACTGCACTGGGGGGAACGGCACTGCTGGCACCAGCTGGTGCGCCGCTGGAAGATGCCCCGGCTGGCCCGCTGTTTGGATTCGGGGAGCGGAACTCGCCCTGGTAGTGGATGGCACGGGACTGGGGGCGCGCCTCGTCATGGGTGGTGGCTCGGACGTTGTAGTAACCGTTGGTTGGATCCTAAGATCAGAGGCGAGATTATTAGTAGTTAATATGAGAAGCAACAATATTGGGATAAGTGATACAGAAAGCTAACCCTACGGTCTGGGCTTCAGTTAGCTTGGCCTTGTGTCATATCATACTTTCATATTGTACCAAATCAATGGTACAAAAGTTGCATTACTTTGGAAATATGGTGCATACTGTATACTGCACATAGCTGCTATAAATGGAGCATGCCCCCGGACCCCCCCCCCCCCCCCTCCTCAGGTTTGGGCTGAGCCCTGAATTTTTACCAAACTTGGCTTCACACCTGATGTGGTGGTAAATGTTGGTGCAGTTGGTGGCGTGCTGTTGCTCATGCTATGTCTAAAAACATAATGGCTTGTAAGCGATGCAGCACACATAATGTGACACAAGACATAATGACACAACCTTATTTTACCAGCATGAACATGGTTTCCAATGCAAGATGACAGGTAGCTCCCCTGGGCAAAAACTACTTTGGGTAACCAATTTCTACTGGGGGGTTCAGTTTGTGCTTCGTGGAAGTTTTTGAGGTTATAAGGAGATTTTGGCTCCAGTCCGGTTTAAGAAACCCAAATGAGGGGTTGATCCTGCTCTGATCTTGCACAATCTTGCAAGTGATGCATTAGGAATCACCCCAATCTGTTTTTGGGCACTTCAGCACAGAGTGTGAAAAAAGTGATAGCATTATTCAAAACAAGTTTTTAACTCTTGCAGTAGGAATGCCGAACATGAGGAAAAAGTAATTGGCAGTTAATGATAGATATGACCACAAAGTTCATGACATATGATATGTCTGTGCACCATGCAGGATGTAATGTTCAAGACGCTGCTGAAAGAAATCCAAAGTCATTAGACTAAAATGTGTATCTCACCTTGAGCTCGTACTCCTCCCTGGTGTCACCTTCGCTCCTGATGTCCTGCTTCAGGTCCATGTCGTCTTTGAACGGCTGAGTGGAGGGAGAGAGGGAAACAGAGGGCAGAAACTAAACCATCAAACAACGAAACACACACACGGAAAGAGGGAGGGTGAGAAAGAAGAGGAGGAGGAAGAGAGGGAGGGGAGAGGAAAACAGAGTTTCAGGTTTTCATCCCAAGAGAGTGGAAGACGAGAAACGGGTTAGTTGTTGGAAAAAAGGTTTCGGACCGAACTTAAAAACTACTCCAAAGGAGCCTCGCCGATTAGATTCTCCAAGACTTCCAGCACCGAACGCTTTTCTAAAGGGAACACCATGTTAAAGAGAGAGAGAGAGAGAGAGAGAGAGAGAGAGAGAGAGAGAGAGAGAGAGAGAGAGAGAGAGAGAGTGTGTGTGTTCGTGTGTGTGTGTGTGTGTTTGTCTTTGCGTGTATATGTCTATGTTGATGTATGTTATTTATGTGTGTGTGCAATTTATAGAGTGAGAATTAATGCTTGTGTGTTGCAACAATTTAAATTGCATTGTGTTTGTGTGTGTGTGTGTGTGTGTGCGTGTTTAAATTTGCAAGGTTATTTGTGCATGGACAGTACTTTATGGTGTATCTGTGTGTGTACACTATGAGCTTTCTTGATTTTGAGTAGAGTGTATATGTTTGTGTGCATATATTCTTTTTTTGTGTATTTGCAGACAAGCCCTTGGCATCTGTTTTAGATTGTGTGCATATACTTTAAAGTGTGAATATTTGTGTGTGTGTGCCTCTCCTGCCCTGTTGCCCTTTGTGTTGCTGTATCTGTACATTGAAGCCCGTTGACCCATACGCCTCCTCTCCACGGCCCCCGGTGACTCAGATGGGTGTCTACTCACGGAGTACATGGCCTTGACCATCCGGGTTGCCGTGGAGACGTCGGCCGCCTCCTCCTCCAGGCTGTGGGTCTCCTTGTTTACCGTCTCTACCTTGATGTCTGGCTTACCGAGTGTGACACCCCGACGACCTGGAAGAAAAGCACAACCTCCGGTCATATTCTGGATCAAGATAAATAAAAGATGTATGGAAAAAAGCAACAAAGACATCACTTCACTCTATTTAATGCTGGTTTTGTCTGACTTGTCTTGTCCATTATTTGCTGTTTCTCTTTTATTTTCTTCATTATTCATGGAACAAGGCGTCAGAAAACTTTGGTATGAATATCCTTTCAGAAGTTGCAAGGGTTGAAAATGAAGATAAATATATTTGATTTTGGTAACACTATACAAAAAAATATTGGTTGTGCTGTAAATTAATAGTCAATAATAATTAATAGTTTATTGTTACAAACATTATATTCCTCATATACTATATTAGGTATCGAGTAATGATTAAAGATTTGTAAGCCTTTAAAACACTTTTAAAACATCTATAAACATTACATAGATATATGGACCAGACATTTCTAACACTGTTAAGGTTAGTTAAGTTGGTTTGTAAACTTTCTACTTTGTATGTAACTTTTATTCTTGTGTTTTATGTGTCTGTTTTTAACTGTCTATTCATGTGTTTTACCGGTTTTTAATGCTTATGATTTTTAACTGTTTGTACCTGTGTTTTATCTGTTCTGATTTTGTGTAAAGCACTTTGAATTGCCCTGTTGCTGAAATGTGCTATACAAATAAAGCTGCCTTGCCTTGCCTTGCCTTCTATAAACAGTGTCTGGATGGTTATCAAACAGTACAAAAATATGTATGTATGTATGTATGTGTGTGTGTGTGTGTGTGTGTGTGTGTGTATATATACAGTATATATACAGTACTGTGCAAATGTTTTAGGCAGGTGTGAAAAAACACTGTAAACTAAGCATGCTTTCAAAAGTGACAGTGTTACTAGTTTTTTCATCAATTAACCAAATGCCGTGAATGAACAGAAGAGGAATGTACATCAAATCAGTGTTTGGTGTGACCACCCTTTGCCTTCAAGACACCATCAATTCTTTTAGGTACACTTGCACAGCATGCCATCACTTCTAAGACTTCTTGTTCTTCTTCACACTGAAGAAAGTTCTTAATGACCTGTGTGTTTGGTGTTGTTGTTCTGCTGCAGAATAAATTTGGGGCCAATCAAACGCCTCCCTGATGGTATTGCATGACGGACAAGTATCTGCCTGTATTTCACAGCATTGAGAACACCAGTTATCCGGACCAAATCTTCAACTCCGATTGCAGAAATGCAGCCCCAAACTCTCAAGAAACCTCCACCATGCTTCTCTGTTGCCTGCAGACACTCATTGTTGTAGAGCTCTCCTGCCCTTTGGCCAACAAACTGTCTTCAGCTACACCCAAATATTTCAAATTTGGACTCATCAGTCCTGGCACCTGCTATGGGGGGCCGTTTGCAAAGCGGCTCACGGTGAAAATAACAGCAAATAAATGTTTAAAAACTGATGTGAAAATTTGAGGGTCACTTTCTGGCACATTTACAACAATATTTGTCAACTTGGAAATATTTTAAATAGTTAAATCCAAATATTAAATGTTACACCTAAACGTTAAATGTTAAATCTAAATGCAAAATCTAAATCTAAATGTTAAATCTAAATCTAAATGTTAAATCTAAATCCAAATCTAAATGTTAAATCTAAATATTGAATCTGAATCTAAATCTAAATGTTAAATCTAAATCTAAATCTAAATTTTGAATCTAAATATTAAATCTTAAATCTAAATCTAAATCTAAATGTTAAATCTAAATATTAAATCTAAATCTAAATGTTAAATCTAAATGTTAAATATGAATCTAAATCTAAATGTTAATTCTAAATGTTTCGGGTGAAACTAAATATATAGCTAATATGCAAATTAAACGGCGGTAACCGGAAGTACCAAAATAGAAGCTCGAGGAGGTCAGTGTATGTTTATATTGTCAAATAACAAATAAAAATCATCTGATCCGGGGATATGGACTCTTGAACTGGGATAAACGTGATGATAACTACCTAAAATAATAAACACAGTTGGGGAAACTGTATTTAAAGAGATCTTTGAGTTTTTAGTGTCACTTTTATGAATGATGCCGGACTTTTAGCCACTAAAGCCAGCCACGATGGGGGAGGGGGGCTCACTTTGACTAGTCTGTCACGTTCGCTTGCATTAAGGTCAGCAAGAGCCTATCCCCGCCCGCCGCCGACAAGGCACGGTACTGTTGGTCATGGTCACACTGCATGTCCAACAATTCAGCGTTAGCCGAGGACATCGGCAGAGCCGTCCCGAAGTCTGTCAAACATATTCAACAGCGACAGTACTGTTGGCCATGGTCACACAGCGAAATGTCCAATGAATCAGCGTTAGCCGAGAACATCGGCAATGCCGTCCTGGTGGCTGTCCAAACTTGTTCAACAGCGACAGCAACAGCCACAGGGCCACCGCAGGCCACCTCGGTAAGCATGTTTTCCAAAACACGTAGCTAACATTGGATTGTTGTCAAGGCTAACTTAACTAAACTAGCTAACGGTAGCTAGCCAGTAGAGACTTGCTACTACCTTGACAACAATACAATGCCAGCTCCGTGATTTGGAAAACATGCTTACCAAGGTGGCCTGCTGTGGCCCAGAGGCTGTTGCTGTTGAATAAGTTTGTACAGCCACCAGGACGGCTCTGCCGATGTTCTCCGCTAACGCTGATTCGTTGGACATTTCGCAGAGTGACCATGGCCGACAGTAGCTGCCCCTGCGACCCGATACCGGATAAGCAGTCGGAGTTGGATGGATGGATGGATGGATTGTTTCACAATAACGATATTAATTGCATTACTTACTTGTTCTGCCTTTCTGCTGCTTTCAATATTCTGCTATAATACAACTAATTGCTTGCTAAATATAAAACTAATGAAAGGAAATAATTTCCAATATTTTATTGCAAAATTTAAACTGAAAACAAAAGGCATCATTAAAATAAAAGATATTTTCACATTTTAAAGTGCAGTTTTCTTTCAAGTCACAAATAATCTCAGTGTTTTTGGCAATATGTAGCAGCCTTTTGCTAAGGATTAATTACGTCAGTTGATATCGCGATGACTATTATATATATATATACATTGTGCAGCCCTCATTCCTATCTTTAAAATTGACTTGTAACCTGAAATGAAAATTCTGCTCATTTTAATCACACATCCCCAGCAGATAACAGTCAATTTGTCAACATGAGGAACTCTAATCCAAAAGCAGAGCCCTAAAAAGTAAAGATTTAAGTCTGTGAAGTCTTGAGCTGCAGCATCAAATGAGAGACAGCTTATCTGGAGCCACAACAATGTTTGTTTAAGCTTCTATTTCCAAACGGTATCTTTTCTGTAGTGGTGTTATCAGCTCTGAAGCAAAAAATATACTCGTATCCCCAGAAAATCCCTCTGGGGACTCTGCCAGTCACCTTCATTGTCTTTCCCAATTCTTTACTTGCTGTGGAGCGGCTCAAAATGAAACAACTTAAAGATGCCACATAGCTCTCTGGCTTGTGCTCATAAATCCTAATTGGATTGCCCTCGGCTGCTGAAATAACATATAGGAATTCATAATCGAAATACCATTCAACTTTAAAAGCTCTTGTTTTCTGCGCTGTTATTTATGTACTTTATCAAGTGTACAAGCAGCATGTAAATATGATTTATTTATAAAATAATCATACAATTCCATATCAGTAGAATAAAAAGGGTACACAAGGTGTTTTAAGGCAGTTTGCCATATTATATGAATATTCAATAATCTCATTTGAATAAAATGCTACACAGCTGGCATGTGTTCCATTCTTTACCCACAGAGAGGCAGAATGATGATAGGGGGAGTGTATGGAAGAAAGATTGACAGACACACACACACACACACACACACACACTAGAGAAGCAGTGTGTGTACTCACTGCCTTTGCGTTGGCGGTAGAGGAAGAAGGCCAGCGCCATTAGAAACAAAAGCAGTAGAATGGAGGAGCCCACCGTACCAGCGGCGATAATTCCCACTGGAACAGTATCTGAAACAAACACAAGCAGAGAAGTGTGAGGGTTGAGGGACAGCTGCTGCTTCATTGTTACAGAAACCAGCACAGATCTTGTGTCGGTTAAACATAAACTGTTTGTCCTAGCTTCATATTGAATCTCTGAAGGCTGCTTATATGTTGATAAGGCATGCAAGTCAGACGAGGGATAAAAAAGCTCTCTTTCTCTCTCTCTCTTTCTCTCTCTCAAAGATGTTTTGGTAGGTTTTCTGACGCTTGCAAAATCTGACAGCTGAAACAAAAAGAGCCAGATAAAACCGACAGAGCATGAAGATATCATTCTCTCAGTGTAATGTGATATACCAAGTTCTCACAATCTAATGCACAACCATCCAGAATGGACTAAAAACATATTTAAGGACAGGAATGATACTTTGGGGATTTTTCATTGTAAACCAACACTGCTTTGTTTACACTCTGTGTTTCTTCTTATGCCCGTCTTTTACAGACACAGCTACTTTTTAATGTATACGAAGAAGGATTTTCCTAAAAAGAAATTATAGGCTCATACAAACGTGGTCCCTCTTAATCATTGCCTTTGACCCACTAGGAGTGTAAGGCGGTGTCTATATTGGCAAATATAAACATATCTGATGTATTGTCTTCTTATTTTGCTGCTTGGGACGTTTCTAGGGTCCAACCAGTCTCTGGGCCCAATGTAGGTGTGCAGCCAATGACAGCGCACCAGTTCACATCAATGTGGCTGTGAGTTGTGCCGTGTCTCTTTGACACACACACACACACACACACGCACACACACACACACACACACACACACACACACACACGCAGTCGTGTCTGGTTATCTTTGTGGGGACCAGTCATTGACATAATGCATTCCCTAGCCCCTTACCCTAACCTTAACCATCAAACCTAAATGCCTAACCTTAACCTTTATCCTTACCCTAACCATAACCTAACTCTAACCCTACTCCTAAAACCAAGTCTTATTCCTCAAAAAGCCCTTTAACGTTATGGGGACCAGCATTTTTTTCCCCACAAAGCTGTCAGGTCCCCATAAGTATACTGTATTCACAGTTTTTGGTCCCCACAAATGTAGCAAAACCTGGCCCACACACACACACACACACACACTAGCACCGAGTTGGTGTTTGTCTTCCCGTGGGCTATTCTGTTCTTGGACCATGGTTAAAACAATCGTATTAGCTAATTAAGGCAGAACTGGTTAATAAAGCAGGCCGTGGCTCTGAGGGACACGTCTCAGTGGGATTGAACCACAAAAGTGCAAACAACAGGGAGATTTACCGATTTGTCAGGAGGATTACACAACCTGTTGTGTTATTTGTAATAAAGACAGGAATCTTCAGACTTCACAGGAAGCACTATGATGTTTGCCACACACACAAACACAGCAAAAGAATAAAGTTCTACATTCACAGAAAATCCAGCACCAACCCGCAGAGTTGTGCGGAAAGTGTTGTTGTGTTTAGTTGCGCCTTAGAATGTAACTGCTGTAAAACAATCAGAAAATGAAGGTTTACTGTTCTGTTTCAAGGCTTTGTTCTTGCTAGCACGGCTCCCTTCGTTCACTCTCTAGCAGCAGCGGTCTTAGGAGGCCCTGACCCCCCTCTGGCCCTCCTAACTGTGGCATTGTTTTCATACATTTGAACCCAACCTTTATCACCAAAGAGGGGATATATTTCATACACAGTGATATATAATTTGTAGTAACACTGAATGAGTATGAATGAATGAACTGATTGTATCATTATTCTTCTGCAGAGCTAAACCGATGGAGGGTTGGTGATATGTAACACTTGTGCTTAATATATACTATATGTTACTGCCTTGAGTCATGTGGCCCCAGTCTGGCCCCTCACTTTGAAATGGTCTCGAACCGCCACTGCTCTCGAGCTCGCATAACCAGCGCTGCTCTCTCTCTTCCAGGCAGGCGCAGAGGGACCAACTTCCAACACTGTGTGTTTACAGACACCAATGGTGAAAAAATTCCCGGGGTACCTAACCTTTCTTGCATTAAACCCTTAGGTACAGCACAACAGTCTATATGACTAGTAAAATTTGCAACACAGTAATCCAAAGTAATGACATGATGTAAGGCACAGTTCCCAAGCAAGTGTTCTTGTTCAATACCTGTCTCCTCCAGGGTGATGATCATGGTGCCAGGTCCGAAGGAGTTCCAGGCGGTGCAGTTGTAGGGCGAGTGGAAGTCAGACTCCATCACGTTGTTGATGGTGAGGGTGGAGAGGACGGACCCGCCCTGGGATGGAGGCTTACTCTGCTCGACAGTGTACCTCTCCATCAGAGTGCCCTTCTCCTTCTCCCACACGTTCTCCTTCCACGCCCACACCTAAAACATTATTTAGCTTAGCTGTTTCCTGATGACGGACATGTTGGTTTGGGAAGTTGACCAAACAACAGAGAGGAGGATAGCTATGTACACCTATATCAAGTTGAGCTGTTGCATACTATATGTATTTAGTTGGGACTCCCGGCTAAATATCTCTGATCAACCAAGTGGGCATCCACTTTTAAATCTTTTTTTTTTTAATTAATGTATTTTTTTCGTAGTATTTTATTCCTTTACCTATACATTTACTGTATTCTGAGATGTATAAAAACTATAGCTTAGTATTGTTTTTGACACGTTGTTGTGGTCTTTTTTGTGAGATGTAAAGCATTCTGTTTATGTATTTAAAAGTATTTTATGAGGTTATACTGTATTAACACATATGTGATCAATGGTTACAGGCTACTAGAAAGCACTTTGTAGGCAAAACATGTTCTCAGACTCACTCCGTGGATTGCATAAGATGAAACTGGTAAAGCAGGTGTTGACCAAATTGGGATTCAGATAAGATCAAAGGCTAGACTTAAACATTTGCAAATCTCTAAATTTGTTCTTAACACAAATCAACACAGCATGAAAAGTCCTTCAAGCTGATTGGAGCGAGCAGGATGAAGACCAATTTCCAATATGTTTCATTTGTTTAATTTTTATCTAAACGCCACTCTTTACTGCTGCAATCACCAATTTCCCCTCAGGGATCAATAATGTTAATTTAACTTTATCTTATCTTATGTACTGTAGAATTAACTACAATAGACTCAAATTCACACACACACACACACACACACACACACACACACACACACAAACACACACACACACACATAATCACAAGTGAACATTCAGGAAACAGGTGGGCCGATGTTGAAGAAAGGTTAAGAGAAACTATAGCGAGTCTGGAGAGGAAATACTTTTTAAGCAAAACTACTTCCATACTTCCATACTTCTACTATATTCTCATAACTTGCTATATGTGTTTTTTCCCTCCCGGTGCAGTATGTGCCTAATTAAAGTTTATGCTGAAACTTGTCAGGCTAGGAAAGAAAGAAATTCCTCAAATAAAGAAAATAAAATAAACAGAGAAGACACACTCTCTCACACACACAAACACACACGCACACACACACACACACACACACACACACACACACACACACAAAGTCATACAGAGTGCAGCAGGTGTACATAATAAAAACTCAAACAGGTTTTTCTACTTAAAATCTGCTGAAGTATTGTATCTGCTGAATCTGCTGAAGTAATTTGAGGGTATTAAATATGGAACAAGGTGACATCAAATATACATAGAGCCATATGTTGGACTAATGTACCTTTTAACCTGGTTTGGAAAAAAAAAATTAGCAAGAGTGGGATCAAGAGTGGGAGGGAGAAATTAAAAGAGACCCAAATCTTCTGCTTTTTTATTCTCTCCTTCTGACAATCTTACTTAATGCGTCTTTTCAGTCTCCACAGTCTGCCTCGCAAAATCCATCACTTTCTTTCTTCTGTCGTCACAATTATGTTGCACTACCTCTGTCTCTTTTTCCCCAATCTCTCACCTTGCCTTTTTTACACACACACACGCATGCATGCACGCTGGCACGCACGCACACACACACACACACACACACACACACACACACACACACAAACACACACACACACACACACACACACACACACACGGCCTCATACTCCATATTTTATAAGTCCTTGTCTCTGCATTAAGCCGAGACTATAATGTCGTATCACATTATACGCTCTGAGCTCCCTGCCGGTGCAGCGGGGGGGCTGAAGCTTCCTAAAAGCTCTGATTTCTGTCATGTCGGCATTGCACAATTGGATAATTGACGCTGAAAGGTATTGAACTTCTACTCTCCCTCCATCACTCTCCCTCTCATTTCAGTCTGTTTAGCCCCCCACACAATTTCTCACTCATTCTAGCTTTCAAACCCAAATGTTGTCACTGGATTTATTCCCATTTTATGGCCTCTTTTTGTGTGATTTATGAGCAGTCTAGTATTTCCCTTTTTTTAAAGGTTTGTATCACATGCCATGAAGCTCATGTTGTAACTTATATTATATAAAGACACTTTACATTGGACTGTTGATTGATCAGCGGTTGAGCTCAGCAACTTTAAGAAAAGAGGACTAAAAAAACAGAGTGCGGTTATGGCACATGCAGGAGGATATTCCGTTATAGTTTGCTGCTGAGGCAATCAGGAATAGACGGGTACAACTTTGAAAGGGATCACTGAATTGGAACGATTTTGGCTGGTGGGTCCAATTCACACTAAACTCAAGATGGCATAGGCGCTGCACTGGCCCTTTAATGGTGCAGATAACAAGGTAACTATTACTACAAGTTCCACTAGAAGCTGTGTTCTCTTATCTGCTGCACTCCAACATGCAGTACTCTGCGTCTTGCCTTTTTATTTCAGCCAAACACTACAGCAGCTGTTTTTGATGAGTCACTCGAATACTTGTGACACATTTGGACAACAGTGCCACTTGTGCCGACAGTTTAGCGCGTACCACGGGCAAAAGAGAGAACGCAGAAATACTTTTTTTCAGGGCGAACAAGGAGGCATTGCGATTCTGTTTGAGGCGGAAACAATCTGAAAAAGGTTGAGCACCTTGGCAGCAGATTACAACTCCCAAGAATGGACTTACAATCTTATCAGGTGGGGGGGTGCTCGCGATGTAACACTTGATCTCTCCTCTCTGCCCTCTGACGGCGTACTGGACTGGATCACTGGAGATGATGGGGGGGCCTGAGTAGGAAAGAGAGATTGAGAGAGAGAAAGAGAGAGGTTGGGATAGAGAAAACAGAGACATTAGAGGATTACTGCAACAAACCACAAGGTTTGAGACGTACACTTGCATTCAACTTAAAAATCAACACCACATCTACCCTTACTATGAGAACCATGGACCAGGAGGGAGAAGATTTCATAAATGTGATACAATTATTGCCCAACCCAAATATTCTGTCAATTTTTCCCACAGGGGAAGTCTGATGCTGGAATGTAAAGTGAAAAAGGTTGGTGGTTTGGTCCCTGGCCTTGCAGTTCCATTTCCAAGTGTCTTTGGGCAAGTCACTGAACTCCGAGTTGCCCCCGATGCTGAGCCATCGGAGTATAAATGTGTGTGAGTGTTTATCTGATGAGCAGGTGGCACTTTGTAAAGGCATTCTCAGCCACAGTGTATGAATGTGTGTGACTAGTGAATGGTTCCTGTGCTATGTAAAAGCCCTTTGAGTAGTCGTTAAGACCAGAAAAAGCACTATGTAAGAACAGTCCATTTACATTTACATGACAAAAAGACTTAAGTAAAAGTACAAGTACCTTAATATTTGTACTTGAGTAAATGTATGTACTTAGTTACATTCCACCCCTGAGCGATACAGACACGTGCAGGATGTGCAGAATGATTCAAGATTAAACAAACACGTTATGTGGGTCCATGTGCTGTCACGTTCATTCGTCACATTCATGTTTGACACAGAAGCAGGGCTTTGCCATGTGTAGGATCAATTAAAGTGGGGCCATACAAAAAAAATTAAATATCATGATATTTTTGACCAAATGCAGTGATGTTGATATTTCTGCAATGTTGTATGGCTGTCAATTGGGGCTTACACAAAGAATGAGAGTTGTGACAAACATTTACCAATACTGTAGATATAATGACTAAGTGGGTAAAGGCACACAATAGACAATATACAATATTCTAAAAACACAACAGCTAAAATGGTCTGGCTTGTTCAGGAAATGACATCACTTTACTGTAACGCAGCCTGTAAAACCAGCAAAAGACAACACTACGATGATATCTAGCCAGATACATCAATGTGAATACAAGCCAAAATTCTGACTTTATGTTCAGAACTCAAATAAATCTTTTCACATCTGCCCTAAACCTCTTCCATAGTAATTAGATAGTAACAGACCGTTGACAGTGAGTGTAACCTCAGTCTCTCCCACTCCAATCCGCGGTACGATGGCCTTGCAGACGTATTGGCCTGCATCGGCCTGGCTCACCGACTTCAGATACAGCTGGTTGTTGTTGCTGAGCACCTGGACATACAAACACAAGTACAAGTGTGCATGACAAGCGGGATAGAAGCATTGCGCGGTGGAGAGTAGATATAGACACACGGGGGAGAAAAGATGTTTAAAAGAGAGGGAGATCTATATTTAATTCATAAAACATGTTGATTCACTCAGCAAGCTCCATTAGTTCTTTCCTGGAGCTTTTTCACAACTTGTTAGGCATGAATTAAAGATTTAAGATATGAAGACAGAGTCTCCCATCTTATTGTGTGCTTTAAAACTGAGGAAACATTTATGAAGTCTAGACATTAATATACTGTAGTAAGGCTGCACTATATACAGTTTTTTTTTATATTGGCATCGCGATCAATTGGCGCAATAAACACACGGCAAAGGCTGCCGCACATCGCATAAGACGCTTTTTTTGTGTAAGTTGAAAAAAAATATCAGTAGAAAGTTGTTATTTTTCTTAGTACTGCTTTTAATTTTCAATGAAATCATTCAATTTGTTCAAAAAAAGAAAGTTAGAAAGGATTTCCTTTCATTTGTTCTAAATTCAACAAGCATTTTGATCGAATACAGAGCAGCAGAACTGAGAACACTTTAATATCTGTTTGTGTATCGCAGGTAATACCGTTATTGAATATTGCATATTTTCTCTTATTGTGCAGCCCTATACTTTACATGTAGGCTGAGATGGAGCTTTTCTCCATCTTTTCTTTTGGCTGGGGTACTAGCAGTACTGCATGTGGTGCTCTGGCTTTCTCATTCTTCCTACATACATTTAAAGTGGAATAAAAACTTAAATCAGCCGTGAATATAAAATGTAAGGATTTAAGCTCAAAGGTCAGGGAAAGATCTGATGGTTTCTTCTCACCATGCTGGAGCCCTTCTTGGTCCAGGTGAGTGTTAGTGGGGGGTTTCCAGACCACTTGCAGTTCAGAGTGACGTCAGAGTCCACATCCACAGTAACTGGCCGGGGCTCTACTACCAGTATCGGGCCAACTGGAAGTAAGAGAGGAAGAAAATGAAAACCCCTGAGCGTAAATACATGTCAATGAAATACAGACTTGGTGAACACCAAGTGTTCAAAAATGAAAAGAATACTTGAAGTACAAAAAAGGTTACAAATATATTTTGCCCCAAAATTGCCCCCCAACTTTTTGTAGAAGTTACTAGAGTTTTGTTGGTTGCTTCTGACGGCCGCCCACCAAGAGTCAGGATTTGTCTGAGGTTTCTGTTCGATGTTGCTCTAACTGCTAGCTCTTAGGGGGGAAATAGTTGGGTCTAGTACATTATAGAGTGTGGTCTAAACCTACTCTATGTGTAAAAAAAATCTGAGTCTCAAACTTGAGTTGCCATCTATCTCTGGTTTGCACTCTACTCACAGTGCACGTCCACTAGGATGCTGACGTTGGTGCTTCCCACGACGTTGAATACCTGACAGGACACAGGCTCGGTGAAGAAGGAGTGATCAGCCGTGGTGACGAACACACTTTCCCTGGCCCCCTCCAGGAGCACGCCCCCTTTGGCCCACCTGGCATACAAACACATCACCATTTCAGCAGTTTCCAAGCTTTACAAATCATTGTTATGTTAGTTTGTCAGCAGGATATCTCAGAAGCATAATGGCTTTTTCTAATTGGTTGGTGGTGATCCAAAAGTTAGATTTCCACTATTAGACATTGAACGAATTAAGGCTATTAAACTAATATTTAAAAAGCCTTGATGTCGAAACCTGAGGGAGAGCTATATTTCTTATTCTTTCTGTCACCCAGATGCGTAGCTCAAAACCATACAACCATATTGCACATGAGATGACATTTTAATACACACTCAATGGGCCTAGTGTCTGGCAGTGCTCCCACTCTGGGACCTCTGCCGGAGTCTCAAACCTCAGATTAAAACCACCGTTTGAGTCCAGCATTTAGCAATTTCAGTGCTTTTGTACTGTCACTTAAGATTAAAGTCTGTGTTTAATTGTTTGACCGTTCAATACTTTCTCCAATTCTGTTTCTGCAAGCAGATATTACAATTCAGGATGGCCTCCATACGCTGGCTACAAGCAGATTGGAAGAGATGAAAGAGAGATCTATTGGCATTTAACAGAATTGGACTTTGGCTTGTGAGGCTGGACTGCAGGAATCAAATGAAACACTGTCCCTAAAAAAAGATTGAACATCATCAAGAAGTCCATCACATCCTGAACTAGACATAGAGAGGCAAAAATGATGTCAAAGGAAGTGGTAACGTTTGTTTGTTTGAATAGTAAAGATTCTGAACCACTCTGATTGGTCAGCTGAGCCACTCTGTTGTGATTCGTCATCCACATTCAAACAAGCCAGGGCTGGCTGTGCAAATAAATGGGCAGCACAATTTAAATAAAATTAAATTGAATATGAAAACCAGGGCTGGCTTTCTAAATCAGTGACATCCCTAGTTGAGGGATCTCAAAGAGGAATGTGGGCGTGGCATTCCAAGCAGTTGTGAAAAAGTGCGATCTGTGGGAGGGAAAACTCCATTGGAGTAAAAGGAGTATTTGTACTATTACATTCACAAAAAAGATTGGCAAAAGCATAATGGGGACTCTTCAAAGTCAGCTGGGTTTTAAGGACAAATTCTGATGAAGTGTATTTCAGACCTGTAGCCGATAATGGGAGGGTTGCCAGTGGCCTGGCAGGTGAAGGTGACTCTCTCGCCCTCCAGGACGGAGCGAGGCTCAATGGACAGGGTCACCGTAGGAGGGTCTACAAAGAGAGAGAGAGATACATATTCAATGTAAAACTAAAGTTAAACTGAATGACTGATTTCTATACAAATACAAATCACACAAATTGTACATTTCACAATTAACTATGTTATTTTAAAACTCTACTTTTCAACAGCCTTCTATACTAACACAGCACTGCATCAATATCTAGGGCCCTGTCTTGCAAAATTATGATGGTGCATATCTGCCATCACAGTAGCAACGCGCCAAAGTAAAGGGAATGGGAGATCACTTTATTGCATGTTATGCACAAACAACACCTATGAATTAATGAAGATACTGAGGACAACCCTTTTGAGCAATACGACTGGCGCACAGATCCTTTGTTCCACCGTAAAACAAGCAAAAGTGGATTTTGTTGTTTGTTTGTTGTTGTTACTGCAGTTATTCTCACAGTAATTACTAACTGCACTGGATTGGAAAAAAAGACGTAAATCTTTTTGATTGAAAATCCAAACTATCGTTTCCCTGTGAGCAATCATTCCTTATTTCTTCAGGGACACGACTGAAATCCCTTAAAACACAAAAAGTATCAGGATTTCCAGATGTTGAAGAAAATCCATTGGCTCAACTTCTTAAGAGGAATATTAGCTTACTGGGTCCAAAGTTGGTGCCAAACCAATGCAAACAGCTGAATCAAACCTGGACAAGTAAGAGAATGGTGAAAAACAGATGCTGTGAAAGTAGTTTTTAAATATCGATCACGTTCCAAGTCCAGCTAATTCAAATTATAGCGTGATTTTGCTATGCGCCTGCACAAATTTGTGGATTTGGATTGATCACATGACATGAAAAATGACCAGAGCCTTCTGTGTGGACTCTCCCGGTTGTTTGTTTGCGTTCCTTTGTTTGCTGAACAGCCAATCAGATGGATTGGCAAAAAGTCTCCTTAAGCGTCTTATTTTGGCGTTTAACTAATATGCGGCACAAGAACAGCTGTGTTGTTTGAATCCTCCACCACCCTAACCTACCTCCCTAAGCAGATATTTTACGAGTTGGGAGTGGGAACAGGTTGTACGCACAAAAATAGGGCCACGGTCGCTCAATATCGGCCCAACCTGGACCGACGGCCGACAGCCGCCTTGGTGTGTCATGGCCTTTACACTCTGACAGACAACTAGGTCAACCTACGGTGCACGTTGAGGGTAACAGTGGCTCGTTTGCCCATGGGCACCGCCGGGTTGCTGGCCACACAGGTGAAATTACAGCCGCTGTCTTTGTCGACTGGTATGATGTGCAAGTAGCTCCTGGTCGTCACCCTCTTCCTATCTGGTAGCACTTCCTGTTTGGCAAAGAAATAGAGAGAGGATGTTGTGGGTGGAATTTGAAGAGGGGAGCAGACAGAAAAAGATCAAAGAAAAGGAGGAGGAGCACAATGGATGGTGAAGGGTGAAAAGGACAAAAAAAGAGGATGGATTGGGAAATATCATGGGAGAAATAAAAGAGAAGAAAGGGAAGAGAAAGGAGAGAGACACAGCAAGGTTACTAATGGAGCCCAGAGAGATGAAGATATGGCATGACATGGGAATAGAAACACAAATCTGGAGGTAGAAATAAAACATTTCAGACATGGTGCAGGAAAGAAATAAGAAGTTGAACTGAAAAAGTGCAAAAGACATAAATAATACATTGATACAGAAATCCCTGCAAGGACTTCATCACCATAATACAGACATTTAATGTTGGTGCAGGAAAATATCTGTCTGCTAACGGTTCTGTCAATTATTGCAAGCAATTCAGCTTTCCAAGGACACTTGACCTTGACAGCAAAATACTATGAAATATAAAAAGAAACACAGTGGTGCGAAAACATTCAACTGTTTAATTAGTTAAAACAACCATTTTTCTGCTCAATTTTACATCATTTTTGTTTGCCGTAAATACATATTTGGGTGTTGGTCAATTACTCAGATAAGAAGCAATTTGAAGAAGAGATCTTGAGCTTGATTTAAGCTTCTGTGGAGGCTCCACGCAGAGTTTTCTCCGAAGCCTACGTAAGTGGCCTGAAGTTTATTCTTGTGCATCGGTGTGTCAAGTTGTCATTTGTGTGTGTGACTGTGTGTGTGTGTGTGTGTGTGTGTGGGGAATGTGAGGTAGAGTGAGGGAGAAAGTGAGGGAGAAAGTGAGAGAGTGATGGCAATTAACTCCGTAGCAAGTACTGACTCTAGAGTCATAAAAACAAAGTGTCTCCCCTGTTCTCTCTGACCAATGTATAGCAGGAAAAGTTAAGCCTCTCCTTGATTTCATGTTGTTTATGGAGAAGGAGGACCAGGAAACGGGTCCACAATGAGTCCAGGAAATCGACCATTTTTCGGCGTAGGCTCGTGTCTCTTACATACGTAGCCCTGGTGTAGATTTAACGCCAAAGTATGAATCAAGCTTTAGGTTTTGTGAATTTGCATTGGGCATTGCTCAGTTTGACATTTTATAGATTACAGAAAAGGTTTTCTTTATTCGTCTGAAAATAATAGATGGATGAATCAATAATGAAAATTATTCTTGGTTGCAGCCATGAAACATAAGCAATAAATCTTTTCTGCACAACAAGTACAGTACTATTCAGTGCTGCTGGATCCTGGAGGTGAGGTACTTTACAATGCAGCTAAAAATTCTGTCAAGAAAAAGTGTAAAGTGTAAGTGTGGTCAGTAACACGGTAACATGAGAGCAACATGTAATATGTATGAGCATGTGTGGGCGGCATAGAACTGGCTACAAGAAATATAAAAACATCTGTATGTGAGTGTGTGAGTCAGTGTTTGCCGCTGCTTCTGTGTGCATATGCGTGTGTGTGTATGTACTGTATGTGTGTGTGTGTGTGAGTGTGTGTGTGTAGGAATAATCTCATATCACAGTATATGGAAGTGTAAAGAGTGTAGATGTGGGAAAAAAGAGTGCAGAATATACCACTGTGTCATTCAGCCCAGTTCCTGTCGTGTTTATGCATGCGTGCGTGCGTGTGTGCATGTCTGGTAATTAGTATTGGATCTCAGCACGTTCCAAGTTTTGTTACATCTATAAAGTGAGGAAAGCAACTGATATCTATGATGTGTGTTCTGTGGTTGATGATGGGAATGCCTATTTTGTTGAAGAGGGAGTGTAATTATACACACATGAAGCTTAGCAAAATCAGGAAGACTCCATTTACTCATTCATTCTCTCTCTTTGCCTCTCTATGAAGATGGGATTAACACAAAAACTATTTACATAAATACAATTAAGGTTTAGAATCAGTATGTTAGTTACTTTTGTGATTATAAAGTTCATTGAATTACCACATCTATGCAACTACAGGATGTGGCCCAAGTGGGAGTCAAATCTACGACCCAATAAAAGTAGAAGTAACCACACAGGCATGATTCCAAACCTCATTGCCTTTTATTGAACTTTTAATCTGGTTAAATGGAGAGAAACCAAAGGTACGATTACTTTGATTCTTCCATATGGTCAATATGCTCAAACACTTCATTCACAACTGAAATGTTAAACAGCTCATGAATATTGAGTGAGTAACAGTGTGTTCTGACTGAGGGTGGATGTCTGAACAAACACATTTCAGGCCAAAAAATATCCTGAAATGGTTTATGAATGATAAAGGAGAAGTGTGACACTATCCTGTTGTGTTGTAGTTTATCACATAAACCTCATACTTTTGCCTTAAAAGAGAGTTGCACTTTTACTTTAACACATAAGCACGTATGTCCACCAAACAAACCAGTATGCTGAGTGTTGGCAATGTCGACTGTGGCATCACTGGGTAACTGAGCCAGGGAGGGGGAACTTTAGCTTGCCAAATTATGTCAATTTTCAGTTTTGTGTGACTCATCTTGGTTCAAAAATGCAGTTTTGTTTCACTAAATGTGATAGTAGGACGTTGCAATGACTGCACTTTGTGTTTAAATTTCCCTTTGTTTGGCTGTTGTGCCTTTCATCAAACAACAGAGCAGACATGGCTTTCTCCTAGTGAGTGTGTTAATTAGTGTGAAATGGTAAATAGATACTGGTGATGCATTTTAGTGATGTTTGCTCCCCTTTGATTTGCCTTCATGGAAAATACATTCTGCAGTAATTGTCTCATCCAAGGTTTCAAGGCACACAATGCTGCTGCCCGCTGGTAAGCAGGCCAGAATCTGCAATCTGTGCGCATTCCAAAGCATTCCATAATAAAAACGGTCCCCATCTGCTGAGATGTTATCATTATGTCAACCAGGAACCAAAAGTCTCGTGCTGACTTTGCACTGTATTTACCTAATGCTGTACTCCAGGGGTGATGTGCGTCCTGAGGCGTACACACTGTCATTATTTTGCCCACGGCAAATAGCATAACATTTAAAAAAAAAAAGCAGATTGAGAGCGGCTTTTATTGAGTCTGCAAGTCCTTTATGAAGTAAGAATGTGCACAACACTTCTTAGATGCAGAAGAAGTGCCCTAAGTAGGCTTGTGAGATTATGCAGACCTTATTTTGATGTAATTAGTCTCACATTGCCAGACCTTCCTCCACGGCGCTGCAAAGCAAAGTCTGGCTAGTCCACAGCTTTGTGGGATGGGAGAAAAACATGCTCTGGTTTGTTGGCATTTCTAACAATGGTCTTGGGTGGTGCTAAGCCCTGCACGAAGCATCAGTGCCTCTGCAAAATAGCCTCTGGAAGGAACTTGTTTTGGTGGAACATGTATACGTTCAAAAGTTGTTTTAGTCGTGCAACAGAAAACTGGACCGATAGTCTAGCAAGCTGCCCGGATTTACCCTACCCAGATCTGAGGAGTAGTTAACCATAGCCCTCAGAACTACACATGAGTTTAAAATGCCAACACAAAAACACAAGAAGGGGACGGACATCCAGCACCTGAACAATCCCGGAAACGTAACATTGTCAATATGGTGTAATAAACTCTTAATGGGTTTATATGGTTGTATGTTGCAGGACACGTTCCTGACACGTGTACTTGCTATTATCTGCCTGTATGCATGTGTGTGTGTGACTCACCGTTGACTGGTAGGCCCCCTCCACAGGGACTCCATTCCTGGTCCACTGGATGTGTGCTGCAGGCTTGGCCCCGCGGGTCACACAGGTCAGGTTGAATGGAGTCCCGGCCATCAGCAGGAGCTCCGGGGATCCGTCCACCACCGGGTCCTCAGGGGGGACTGAAGGAATAGACACAAACCCAAGCTTTAAAACATGACACAATAATGCAAGTGTGCACTCATGCTTATACAGGCAAACCTGTACATGCAGAGTATAGTATGGACAGTGTAAATAAATCAACTTTCTTTAGAAAAAAAAAAAATAAGGCCATAATATGCATCCTAAGGTAACAACAACAATATATAATACAAACCTATGTATATATGATAAAAGTGACTGTGGCAGGTGAATTTCCCATCCTGGGCTAAGACACACATTCATACAGTTTGATAAAGGACTTATTGGACTTTAACTTATGGTTGCACCTACAATAATGTAGCTGTCCTCAATTTAGGTCATTCTGTACACCTCATCTGTGGTTTTAGTAGCAGCGCCCACTGCAGTGAGCCAAAACAACAGCAACTTTCAGCGACTTTATAGTGAAAAAACGTTACAGCGTGCATTGATGTTAAAATATGTACATGTTGGTAGGGTGTCTTTCGCTGTACGTTTTGTTGGAAAATGTGAGATGTTCGAGTCACACACGTCTTGTCTTCATATCAGAAACATGGAAATGAACTTGACCCGTTCTTGCTTCCGCTTGGTCAGTGGCTGCTGGTATGGTTGCGAGTGTTGAACATGCGATAGGGGACCAGGCACGAAAGCAACTGCGTACCCTGCTTACCGATAGTTATAGGTCCAAATCATTCAATTCTCATTGGCTACCTGCTAATGTGGAAGGTAAATTGACAGTGTTACCCACCAAGTGCAAAATTCACCCACATTTGTCAGGTGGTTGGGTGTTAATTTCAGGCTCTGGATGTGGAAGATAACCATTGAGAAAAAGTTTAACTTGGCTGCTTCTGTTGATAGGAAGATTCTGATTTACCTAACATTTGATAAACCTAAAACAAGCAAGGCTGTGTTCCTTTAAAGTTTACATATACAGCACATGGTTTTCAACATACAACAGCATGGGGTTTTCAAAATACAACAGCATGTGGTTTTCAACATACAACAGCATGTGGTCTTCAACATACAACAGCATGTAGTGTTCAACATTCTCTTCTCTTTGAAGAATTAGGACAAAGTTTACACCATGTTGTTGTGATATCCAAATCAGCTGCACAGCATTTTTCTCAGGAGGTCTGAACTGTTTGATCTTTAACCTCTTTGCTCTTTGTGTGATTTCTAAATCCCTCCACTTTTTTTTTCTCCACATTTCATTCCTTCTGTCCGTTGCGCAATTAAAAGCAGCTTCCTGCTAAATTTTAGGATATGGCGATATAACGTGAAGATACAGTAAATGCCTTGTTCAAGAGCCCCGTAGTACTGGCTGTTTATGCTGTTTTTCCTTAACTTCCTCCATCTTTACCAACATCTGTGAGCTGGAGCTTTCTGTTGTTATACGGGCAGTTTCTGTTTCCCACACCAAAAAAACACATAGATAATCCAAAGGGTATTGCAAGGATGACAAATCAAATATAGTCAATAGTATAGAGTCAGTTGAACCAGGTGTTAACATTGTGCATCTAAACTCATAATATACTTTTAACCACACTGCTCATCTGTTGAGCTCCTGTAAAGTTGTTTTTTTCTTCCTACTCCTTTTTTATGTGAATCAGTTACTGGAATTTTGAAAGATATGTTTGCTTAGGTGTGTGCACCTGTACTCAAACTAAGTCTCCTCTGGCTTGTCCGCACAGCATTCTGAGATGGGAATAAAACATGCTCTGGTTTATTGGCATTACTTTAAACCAATCACGATCATCTTGGGCAGTGCTAAGTGCCGAACAGATCCACGGTGCCTCTGCAAAACAGCCTCAGGAAGGAACTTGTTTTGACGGAACGTGTACGTTCAAAGGTTGTTTTAATTGTTTAACAAAAAACTCTGATTGGACAGTTGGTCTAGCTAGCTGTCTTGATTTACCCTTCAGAGATCTGAGGAGCAGTTAACCATAGTCCTCATGAATCCACCGGAGTTTAGAATGCCAACACAAGGAAAGGAGAAGGTGAACAATCCTGGTAGTGGAACGTCGTAGATATAGATTAATCTAAACTAAGGGTGCCTCTAATTGTGAAGCTCTTTCTCTTTGTTTGATTTGATAATCGTTTCTGCTTTCCTTGGAATAAAAATTGTCTTTTGCTCAAACTGGGATGTTTCAAAAGAAAAAATGTATCCAAACCATTGCCACAGTATCTGCACTTACTGAGTACGTTGAGTTTGGCCCTCCTGGAGCGCAGGGCAGCCTCTGTGGCCTGACACTCGTACAGAGAGTCATCAGACAGCTCCGCATTGGAGATCTCCAGGTTGTACTGGCCGATGTCCAGAGCCCGCAGAACACGGTACCTAGGCCAGGCTGCAGGAGACACACACACACACACACACACACACACACACACACACACACACACACACACATACACACACACACACACACACACACACACACACACACACAGACAGATACATACACACCAGGTTACAGTTAAATAGATGGAGAGACATCCAGCAGGCCTGAGTTGCCCTGCTAAACCATGAACTACTACAACTACTATTTCCAGTCACAGTTCCATTATCTTTATTGTGACTATTATTGCCAATGTACATCACACCCCCAACCGGCAACAGGCAGATTCTGCCTTCCAAGAGCCTGGGTCTGTCCCAGGTTTCTCCCTGAAACGAAGCTTTCCTTGCACTAAATGCTTGCTCTTGGGGGAATTACTAGAATTTTGTGTCTTTGTAAATTGTAGATTGTGGTCTAGACCTACTCTGCTAATCGGTAAAGTGTCTCGGGATAACTCTTGTTATGATTTGATTCTATACATAAAATTGAAGAGAATTGAGCTGAATTGAACCCTCACTTTGTGATTCATGCACTTGATGGAGTTTTTGTTTCATGAGTCATGCATGTTTTTTTGCAGGTCAAAAAAGCTTGACGAGTTAAGAAAATTAACTTTGGGAATGTAATTCAAAGAAAATAAATGGTGCCACCAGGGAAACATGACCTATTGTTTTAGAGATTATTGCCTGGATGAAGAAAGAGGCTCATTACACGCTGCTATTACTGTCATGAGTCATCTGCACTGGCTTTACAGATTACCTAAGGATAATATCACCTTAATTTTAGAAACACTGAGTGACATGTTTCAGAGAGTAATAATGAAAGACTGGAAGAAAAATTGTTATTTCCATCCGCTCGTCTCGAAAACTAGACTAAAAGTTAAACTCACAGGGAAAAGAAAGCTATATACATGTATGCATATATATATATATATATATATATATATATATATATGTACATAATGTAAATATATACTGTATGTTTTATATATATACCTATATATATTTATATATATATATATACCAAGAGTCACCTCTGCTGCTGAGAATAAGTTCAAGCATCTCAAGAACAACTGATAAGAGAAGACTGCGCAAATCAGGCCTTCGTGGCCAAATAGTAGCTAGGAAACCACTGCTAAGGAGAGGCAACAAGCAGAAGACATTTGTTTGGGCCAAGAAACACAAGGAATGGACATTAGACCAGTGGAACTCTGTGCTGTGGTCTGATGAGTCCAAGTTTGAGATCTTTGGTTCCATGTCTTTGCGTGACGGAGAAAAGGTGACCGGATGGATTCTACCTGCCTGGTTCCCACCGTGGAGCATGGAGGAGGAGGTGTGATTGTGTGGGGGTGCTTTGCTGGTGACACTGTTGGAGATCTATTCAAAATTGAAGGCATACTGAACCAGCGTGGCTACCACAGCATCCTGCAGCGGCGTGCCATATCACATCTGGTTTGGGTTTAGTTGGAACATCATTTATTATACAATATACGTACAATGACCCAGACACACCTCCAGGCTATGTAAGGGCAATTTGACCAAGAAGGAGAGTGATGGAGAGTTGCGCCTCCACAGTCACCGGACCTGAGCCCAATTGAGATGGTGTGGGGAGAGCTTGACCGCAGAATAAAGGCAAAAGGGCCAACAAATGCTAAGCATCTTTGGGAACCCCTTCAAGACTGTGGGGAAACCATTTCATTGGACAACCTCTTGAAGCTCATCAAGAGAATGCCAAGAGTGTGCAAAGCAGTTATCAGAGCAAATGGTGGCTACTTTGAAGAAACTAGAATGTTTTCAGGTATTTCACAGTTTTTTGTTAAGTACATAATTCCATATGTGTTCATTGACAGTGTTGATGCCTTCAGGGAGAATCTACAATGTAAATAGTCAGTCAGTCGCAGTAGCGAGTAGCATGAAAGGTCAAAAATACGTGTAGGGAGGTTGGTTGGGGTGGTAAATGGGTAAAACACAGTTTCCTAAACTCAACCTTCGGTTTCTTTTTCTACTAAGGCCAACTTTCCTAAACCCAACCCAGAGTGTCACGTTTCTTAAACTCAACCGTTGTTTAATTCTTGTGGCGAGAAAGTGGTGATAACACGGCACGTGGCGATAACACGGAAAGTGGCGTGTAAGTCGTGATTGCCAGAGGCGTACGTACTGTATATTGACATTGTATGTCGTTTTTGTTATGAGTTTTGGATAAAAGTGTCAACTAAATGACATTAAATCCAATGTAATTTAAATAACGCTATGAGTTGCACTTATAAAATTCACTGTTTTAGGCTACTGCGGTTAAAGCAGAAATCTCAGATGGATAGATAAGTGAGGAAATATAGTTTTAGTAATTTTGGTCAAATAACAATTTAAATCGTGATTTCTAAAGCTGTATGTCCTTTTGATTTTCAGTACAAGGAAAACAAAAACAAAACATACAGGAATGGGAAAAAGGCTGAGAAAACCTTTAAAAAACAATTCTACATCAACTCATTATCTTCTTTTATTCAACATCAGTGACTGTTTTCCTCTCCTCTGATGATGCCTGACTTGTTTACAACATAAATCTGATGTAAAAGCTCTCATGAAATGGATAAAAGCTGAATCACAATTGCGTTACACCAATCAGAGACAGAGAGCAGCAAATGGGACATGGATTTATGTGAAAATGTCAAAGCATTTTGTCACAGCACGCAGATGGCATTTAGCATTACAATAATAGCATTTATTTCAGAAGTTTCAGAATTTCAGAAGACCTTTTTGCATTAAGCAGAGCCTCTGGAGATCATGATAGTAATGTCCGTTACACTAACAAGACGGAGGATGGTGTAGTGAACACAGAGCCACGCAGCAGCACAGTCAGGGGTAAACAGCTGAAGCTTTTTAGAACAAACACTTATCCAACCTGATGTAGCGCTGCTAGAGAATTGAAAAAATGATCATAATCACAATTACTTTGGACAAAATTGAAATTTAGGTTTTCTTAACACGATTACATTGACTTTTGTAAAGATGTTGCAATTATTGAACTTAAAAAAATACAGTGAAACAGATCAATAAATCATCAGTGAAAGCACCTTAAACAGGGTAATTTCCTGTCATACTTTTCCTGTTTGAACTTTTTTTCTTCGTCCAGAACATAAGACAAAATAAGAGTTTCCTTGCAAAAAGACATGCAAAAAAAACTTTTTGTGACGAGCTGAAATCTTAATCGCGAATAAAATCCAATAGATTGCACAGTCTTTCTATGTTGACACACTAAGCAGCGCCGTTCCAATTACAACAGCCCCTTTTCTCTCTGTTTGAACCCTCGGCTCTCAGACAAAGACATAATTGAGCGTGACGTCCCACTAGGGGGCACTCATTGATCCTCCGTGCCCAATCCTAACATGACATCATGGATTTAGATGGCAAAGGAAGGCAGGCAGTTTGGGTGTGCAAAGAAAGAACGAGGGTGGGTGAGTGCGGGGAGGGGGTGGGAGACAAAAGTATTAGTGAAGATTACATCATGCACTCTAGCACCTCGCAGCATAGCAACCACAGAGGTGAAAGCACCCTGGGGAGAAGGAGAAGAAGGTGGAGGAGGATGAATAATAAACTGCCACTAATGCCTGCAGGTAGTGAGCAGTGTGTGTTTTATAGGTATTTGCACTGATACATGTAAACATAATAGACACATGTGTACATAGCTACATGTTCTAAATTTATCAAATACTAAAAGGGGTTTCTGGATTTCATGGATTTAATATTTGGTGAACACAACTATGTCATAAAATTGTCTTTTTTACTGAATGAATGGAGATGTCCTGCGTGTGTGTATGTCACAACGTTTTATTCTGCATTGATCAAATTCTAAAAGTATTGTATTGTGTTGCATGTATTTACGATTTACATACTCACTATGTGTTGTCAGAAAATAAATTGTCAGTGAATGAACAAATTATAAACTCCTCAGTGTGTGTGTATGTGTGGGTGTGTGTGTGCAAACTGCAGGTTTGAATTTAATGCACATGTATCTACACTCCCATACTTTCATCAACAGCAGTTTAAAATCCCACAGGGCACACAGCAACAATCTCTTACACGTTACACGTTTCATGCACCAACAACACGTCAGTAGATGAATAAATATACATTATTTGACGGTGGACATAGGAACAACTTGCAGACTCCGCACGTGGACATGAACTCTTGTTTAAACAAAAAGCAAAAGATTGAGACGGTATGTCAAGGATGGAGGGAGGAATAGCAGCGAAGACAGCTGATGTATAAATAATGGACGGAAGGTGATGATGGATGGTTGAAAGCAGAAAAAGGAGACCGAGAGGACAACATGTTTATCAAATGCCCGTGTGTTTATCACTGGACGCATGCTCGCAAAAAGGCTGCAAGGACAAAGAGAGCATTATCGGCATAAAGAGAGAGAGGGAGGAAGGAGGAACGGGTGAGAGGAAAGTAGAGGAAGAGAAATGAAAAGCAACGGAGGGGATCTGGGGAACACATAAAGCAAGTGATGATGGAGCTGTAGTTTGAAAGATGGAAGAGCACGAAATAGGAGAAGGGTGGGGGGGAGAGAGAGAGAGAGAGAGTGAGAGAGAGAGAGAAAGAGAGAGAGAGAGACGTGCTGACCTTTACTGAACCTGTGCATTAAATTGAGTTGAACACAAGATTCACATCACATGTCAGGTTATCACTTGAGCGCCTGTGTGTGTGTGTGTGTGTGTGTGTGTGTGTGTGTGTGTGTGTGTAATTGTGTGTTTGTGTGTGTGTGTGTATGTCTGTGTGTGTGTCTTCTTTCGGGATTAATTTACAATGTGGTGTGTGCTGTAGGGCTGAAAGGGCACAACGTATGCGAGTGCTGATGGACTTATCGTTTCTAATGGTACGTTTTGTTGAGCGTACTTTATTATTACATTTTTCATTTAAGTAAATATCTGTGACATTTTCATATATGAATAAATGGTTTGTTTTACCCTTTAACAGAAGAAAAACTAAGTATTAGGCGTGACATTTAACTTTGGGTCCTTGTAGTATCACCAACAGAAAACGTACAAACCAAGATGTCATAGTCCTTGTCACAGTTTGATTGACAGGCAGAGCAGAAATACAACCGCAACGACGCTTAGCAGGAACGATATCGGATACCATTGATGGATAGATGATATTTTTTTAAACAATAAAGAAAACACAGAATATTCAATGAAAACCAGGTTTTGACCAGTCGCCAGTGTGGTTTATCACCCATATGCAGCTTGTTTGATTACAAGGAATGTTAACAATTTACAGATACAAATCAGAAACCATTGATACTCTGACCCCTGGATCAATGTACCATGAACAGGTCGATTGCAAGATTCCAAAGTTACGAACTGGTTGACTTAAGCTTTGCTGCTAATTCTGCACAGCGCCTCCACTTTTGTGAAAGGAAAGGCCATACTCTCAACTTAGCCACAACTCTAAAAGGTCTAAGGTAATCATTGCGTCTATAGCCCATTTTATTGCTAAAAAATTAGAACCTTACAGTTTCGAGTGATGGCTTTCATGACATAGTAAATAATTAGAGCTGAGTAGGTAGGGTTTCAAGAAATGGTAAAAAATTAAGTTAAACAAGAACTGTCAAATACAGGTCGAGTAAGTATTTTGTTTAACTGGCTCAAATGCCTACTTGCACGCTTCAAACATTTAGTTTTAAGTATATAGTGTAGATAACTTATACTACTTCTCACCTACAATGCTCTTCATGGTCAAGCCCAATCTTGTCTTAAAGAGCTCATAGTACCTTACTGCCCCACCAGATCACTGTGCTCCCAGATTGCAGGGTTACTTGTGGTTACTAGAGTCTCTAAAAGTAGAATGGGAGCCAGAGCGTTCAGCTATCAGGCTCCTCTCCTGTGGAACCAGGTTCCAGTTTGGGTTCAGGAGGCAGACACGGTCTCCACAATTAAGAGTAGGCTCAAGACTTTCCTCTTTGATAAAGCTTATAGTTGGGCTGGCTCAGGAGAGTCCTGAACTATCCCTTTTTGCCAGGGGACTTCCCATGATGCACTGAGCACCTATCTCCTCATCCTTCTCCCCATCTGTATGTTACTAACTCAACTTTGTACCTTTCCCTAGTCTTGTGTTTTCTCGCCACTTTCCTCTCTCCTCTTATCACTTCCTGCAGGTGTTTCTGGCTCTGGATCTTTGGTTGCGAGTCACCTGCTGCCTCTATGTTCCTGCTCGACACAGTCTGCTACAATTCTCCATGTCTCTCTCTCTCTCTCTCTCTCTCTCTCTCTCTCTCTCTTTCTCTGTCTCTCTCTGTCTCTTCCTCTCACCCCCAACAGCGTGAGGCAGATGACCGCCCACCCTGAGCCATGGTTCTGCTCGAGGTTTCTATCCTCTTGAAAGGAAGTTTTTCCTTGCCTCTGTTGCCTAGTGCTTGATCTTGGTTGAAATGTTTGGGTTTCTGTGAATAACATTAAAGAATACAGTCTAGACCTGCTCTTTTATGAAAAGCGCAATGAGATAATTGTTGTTGTGATTTGGCGCTATATGAATAAAATTGAATAGAATTGAATTGAATTAAATGACGCAAAAAGTCAGTGTACTGAAAGTTCCCGGATAACCTCCTAAAACTGGTCAAAACGCTCAGTGTGGAATGATGGACACTGTGCGCACTAAAATTTAATTAAATTTGTCAGGTCATTAGAGAAGGACATTTTGCTTCTACTTCTTCTCCCAATACTAGCCTCTTATTCTGGCACTTCTCAGTTTTCTCTGACCATCTTCTGAATGCAGAAAAACCCTCTTCTCCGTAGTTTTGACCCTTTGTCTCTCTTCACTTTTGGTGGCATGTGATACATCCCCATCTCAAAAATGAAGTGTATTTTACTGTTGCACTCCCAGTAAGTCATACTGGATGTGCGTGTCGGCTTAAAATGTAAATGCGAATGTGTGTCTGCTTTTGTCAGCACTGTGAGGGATTTTCTCTAATTCGGCATGATATACAGGACTCATTTTTGCCCAGATTGTCACTCACACGCGTCTTGGCTCTTAACTCTCTCTTTCCCTCTCTCTGTTCAGTGTTCATTCCCTTAATGTTAAAAAACCCTACACTTTTCAGCCATAAAAGCTTTTGTCAGGGTTCTTACAGTCAAAACTGAACCGAAACCGTAGCTGAGTTATTCCCCTTCTTCCCTTCACTTTGATCCCTGCAGCTCGGTGAAGCTGCAAGGTTTTTTTCCTCTCCCACCACAGGATTTCTTTCCCCTCCCTCACCCAGAGGTGTAAGAAGTATTCAGACCCTTCAGCAAAAGTACTAATACAACTCTTAAAAATACTCTTTTATGAGTAAAAGTCCTTCATGGAAAATGTTACCTAAGTGAAGGTATGGAAGTGTCATAAGAACAATGTACTTAAAGTATTAAAAGTTAAAGTACTCCGTGCAGAAAAATCCTCACATTTCATAAAATGGAAAAAATCAATTTAAGTTCAATCAATCAACTGAATGTTCAATGGTCTAATCATTTCAGCTGGACTATCGTTGTGTAGTTTGATTTATAATAAAACATTGTATTTATTAACTACATGTGTTTTGTGTCAAAAAAATCTTAATTTGTAAAGTAACTAAAGATTCAGATAAATGTAGTGTAGTTAAAGATACAATATCTCTCTCTGAAATGTAGAAAGTGGTATGAGAAGAAAAGACTCAAGCAAAGTACAAGTACCTCAAATGTGTATGCAAATACAGTATTTGAGTAAATGTACTTAGTTACATTCCACAGCTGCCCTTACCTCGGAGACCCTCTCCGACGCCGAGGGCCAGACCGTCCTTGGTCCACTGGACAATGCCGCTGTAGTTGAAGACCACGCAGGACAACACCACTCGTTCTCCCAACACCACCGACTGGTCCGCCGGCTCCTGAGAGAAGCGAATGCACCACACTGCAACACAGGGACAGAGAGGGGAAATCAATATGAAGTTCCTTGTATTGTGACCTGGCCATGAACTGCTATCTTTTATTGCACTGTATCGAGCTACACAGTCCCTCTCTGGTCTTATCGACTGGTGCTTGTCAATATGGTGGCTGTTGGGCTGATTTGTTATGGGTCTTTATAGTGGGTGTGGTATTTTTATTCTCCTTTTTTATTATGTGTTTTTTATTGTGAGTGTGTTTAAATATGAACTCTGTCTGTGAGTTAAATCTCTCTTCTGGGCACGGTAAGGTTTTACATGGAATTGCCTGCATTTATGAACATATGCATTGGCCGAATGGAGGGACCCGGGAGAATTGACAGCTTTTATTCCATAAAATAGGCAGCAGAGCAGTGTCACTGGGACAACAAACACTGGCCGACTCCAAAAGAAAGCCAGCTGTATCATAAAGGACCCCACTCACTCTGGACATCACCTGTAGATACAGGACAATGAGATCCAGAACAAACACACTGAGAAACAGCTTTTTCCCACAGGCAGTAAAATGCACAACCCTCCTCTCCATCTCCTCCCTCTATAAGACTAATTTGCAATAACTCCTTAGAACTAGAAGGGCAATGCCCTCATGTATATAATACCACCTCAACGTGCTTATTTATTTCTATTTTTATATTTTACTATTTAAATTAAGTTATTTTTATTTAGTTTAGTCAGTTATTTATGCGGTCAAACTGAAAGCTGCTAAACTGTTCCTGTGTTACCAACAAAGATCTATTCTATTCAATCTAGTTTGAATCATTTTTCTTTTGAACTGGACCCAGAGCTCAATTGATCAAATTTGCCTATTTGTCATTCTTCTGTTACTTCTGCATCTGTTTTGTCTCTTTCTTGCCCCCTTTTAAAGTTTTCCCTGGACTTTAATTAGGCTTATGTGTGTCTCTCTCTGTGTGTGTGTGTGTGTGTGTGTGTGTGTGTGTGTGTGTGTGTGTGTGTGTGTGTGTGTGTGTGTGTGTGTGAGTGTGTGTGTGTGTCTGCAGGGATGTGTAGTGCGCTTGTGTAGCAAGAACATCATTGCCAAGCTGTGATACAGCCTGCTCTTTTTCATCAGAGTACAAAGGATTTTGCTTACACACACTCATTTCCTCCAGCAAAGTAAGCCTTTTGGCTATTGCAGTGGCGCTAAAATACACGGATATAAACACTACAAGTGTAGCGCCGGCATACATTAACGCTCTCGCATAAAGAGAAAGTGTCAGGTGAGGAGGCGAAGCTCCCACCCTACGCTGTTTTCAGACGTTTGCATCATCAGGTAAAATTGTTTCATATTCTAGAGAAAGTCTTGCAAGAAGGCACGTTAATTAAGGCAGAGAAGAAGACTGGGGTGCCTTAGATGACACATGCACACGCACGTGCATGGGCACACAAACATACACTATCTCACATAAACAGAAGCTCCTGCACACATGCAGCATTAAATCACATTTAATTTATGCACTCACACACACACACACACACACACCTCACTGAGTCATTTGCAATTGCACAGTCACACAGCCAAAGACAAATCCACACACACATACATGCGGTGGCCGAGATGGTTTAACATCTACAAAACCTAAAACACAAACGCAGAAGCTACAACACAAATACATGAGCGACAACCGAAATGAGCGTGTTGTTGACTAACGGAGCCGGAGGAGGAAAGTTTTTGTATGTTTGAGACGTAAGAGAAACATGTTTCCTGGCTAATTATGATTACTGTCGCTATGTGATTGTCACAAATAAGCAATGTTGTTCAAAATCCGTATTATTTTCACATGTATACTCTGCCATTTAGGCTTCAAAGCTACAGCTACAGCTAATATTATCTAAATGGGGCCCGGCGTCTTTAAACGCGCGAGTGCTACATTTAAAGTCTATAGTTTGTCACATTTAGTGAAGCTGTTTATTGTAAATCACACAAATATTACATCCCAATGTTACGTGATTGTAACTTGTTAACCATTTCAATCTGGTTCTTGATAAGCTCCCAGCGCCAAATGCCCTCAATACGGTTGGTTTGGAAAGTGTCTGTGCGTGTGTGTGTGTGTGCGTGCGTGTGTGTTTATGTGTGTGAGTGTTTGTGCGTGTGTGCGTGCGTGTGCGCTTGTGTCGTGGCTTTTGCATTTACGTTGAACCGTCTCGGCCATCGTACATACACAATCTTACAACACACACACTAGCACAGAGTTAGTGTTTGTTTTCCCGTGGGCTATTCTGTTCTTGGATCATGGTTAAAACAATCCTATTAGCTAATTAAGGCAGAACTGGTTAATAAAGCAGGCTGTGGCTCTGAGGGACACGTCTCAGTGGGATTGAACCACAAAGGTGCAAACAACAGGGAGATTTACTGATTTGTCAGGAGGATTACACAACCTGTCATGTTATTTGTGGAGAAGGCTCCTTTATTGAAGACAGGAATCTTCAGACTTCACAAGAAGCACTTTGATATTCATCAGCCCTCCTTTTGATTACTGAATCAAGAAGACAACCGCTGTGACTGTGAGTTGTGCTCTTCTTTTGAAATTTGAGGTAAAATTCACTTTAATAAAAACGCTCAACTTTTGTCTTGTTTGGATGTGTTCTTTTCTGGACATGTTGTGAGGTTAAAATGTTATGTGCCACACAAGATACAAGAAAGTTTTACAGACTGTATCAGAGTTTGTGCTGACCAGGATGTTAGCTGTCCTTGCTCCCAGGTCCTCCCTCAGGGATCAGGTAAGTAAACTCTGTTGAATATTTGAAATCCAATCTACGGACACATTTTTAATTGACCTATTACCTATTTCTGTACCTTTGTGAAACATGTGGTTATCCAGAGTCTTACATAAGTTCAGTTTTACTGAATGTGGTGCCAGCTCACCAAAATAAAGAGCTCTTATTCAGCCCAGTCTTGTGGCAGTTTGTGAAATGGTGACGTTATTTAATCTATTGTTTGCACAGGGACACAATTTTCATTTTTTCGTGCATGAATTTTAAACTAATGTATTTCAATGGGAAGCATCTTTCATGATAACAGCACGATTACGGGAGCGAGCAGTATTGAAAATCCGAAAATCCGAAGAAGGAGGTTGGTCGGGGTTGAGGTTGGGTCAAACAACACTGGACTTTCACCCCAAAGACTTGTGTCCCACGTGTGAGACAAAACAATGAAAATGGAAGCTACTGTTTTTTCCTATAGAGAAGAAGAAGATGGAGTTGCTAGGATGTTATGTCCGGCTGACATGAGTGATTTACACGTGGGTCATGTTGTGCATGATTCATGGACAAATTAACAGCTATTAAGAGTTAGGGTCCACTTTCTTGAACTCTGTTCAAACCAGCATTTGGTCTCCTGGGACAGTGTGTGTGTGTGTGTGTGTGTTTATAAGAGAGAGAGAGAGAGAGTGAGAGAGAGAGAGAGAGAGAAATAGTGATAGGAAGACAAAAAGGAGGAGACAGAGAACATTTCATTTCTTTTATGTGTCCACACACGCGTGTGCATTTATCTGTGATTATGAGTGTGTGGGTATATGTTTGTGTGCATATGCGTGTGTGTGTGTGTGTGTGGCCTGTCAGCCTGCAGCAGGGACTCAGATCGCGGAGGAGAGAGCTGCACTGACAGAGAACAGAGATGTAATTAACCCTACGGGATACTCCCCCTCCTCCTCCCCCCAACACACACACACACACACACACACACACACACACACACACACACACACACACACACACACACACACACACACACACACACACACACACACACACACACACACACACACTGCTCCTTCTCTTCTTCCCCCTCCACTTTCAAATTCCCTGTGTATTTCCTCTCCCATGTGCTCCCCCTTCTCTCTCTTTAATCCCTTTTCATTCTTAACTCTCCTTTTATCCCTCATTTTCTTTTTCATTTCTACCTTGTTCCCCCTTCCAGGTTTACCCCGTTTCTGTCTCTTCTTCCCTCTCTTTTCTTGTTTCTTTACTTCTCTTGTATAACTTTGTCTAACTTTTTCTTTCTTATTTGTCTTTTTCAACATTGCAAGTTTTCTGTCTTTTAACATCTTTTGCTCTCTCTCTTGACCATTTCTGTTTCTCGTTCTCTCCTCTCAATCTTCTCTCTTTCCTTACCTCTCTAAAGTTCTTTAGCATCCCTCGTCTTCTTTTTATTGATCTCTCTCCAGATCTCTGACAATTTCTTTCATTCTGTGTTTCTATCATCTCACTTCTTCCCTTCCTCTCCCTCTGTCTTTGCCTGTCTCTGCAGCTCTTTCTGTCCGTCTCTTCCCTGCCTCCTCCTCATCCTTTCTTTCCTCCTCTCCATCCTTGCTGCCCTGCACCATTACCCTGAGGGATAATGTTAGGTATGTCATATCATCCTCTCTCTCCTGCTCGTTGCGTAATGACCCAGAGGTACAAGAGACAGAGCTTCACAATATCAGCTTCAGTGTCCAAACATATTATCCTTAATGTCTTTAATATCTTTTATTCACACTGTCCTCTTTTTCCCCCCTGTCAGACTGAGCCTAATTAAACATCTATACAAGTGCTATCTAACTAGCCCTTTATCAAGTGCACTTAACATTTGAGTATAAAGTATTACCATCTTTTCAAAGACATATTGACGCATTCCATTAGACATGAGTTGAAGTATTAATAATTGGTGGGAAACATGGACTCTCTTGGGGTTTTCACACCAATAGTGTGGTCTAAATCAGTTGTTGAGTTTGTAATCTTGGAGCGTTTTCCCCTTGATTTGGTTTCAGTTCACTAAGAGAAAAAGTCAAGTGTACCAAAAAGCATCATTACAAAGCTCAAAAGAACATTCACTGTCGCAGCATGTTTGGTCTACTTCATGCACACATCGTGCATTTACATCTGCACTAAAGAACCAGAGGTAAAACCAACTCTAGTGCGATTCCACCAAACTAAGGGCGTTTTCACACCTTAAGTCTGTTTGCTTTGGTCCGAATCAGTTGATCAGTTTGTAAACTTGCTTTGGTTTCACAGCTGGAAAACTCCAAGCGTACTAAAATGCGTTACTAAATTCCCGCAAGAACATTCACTCCTCTTATTGGTCAGATGTGTCTGGGGCGGAAGCAAAAATGTTAATACAGGAAGGTCTTGTGTTCTGGACTCATATTTCTTGCATCTTCCTGGTGAAACCATCTGGTGAAATTGACCTGTTTTCCTATGTCAATGTTCTTTATAACCACCCAAAATAACATGACTGATTCTCCACAATGCTCTTTGGCAAGTACGAATCTCTACTTTCATTAATTTGAGGGTGTTTATTCAATGTTATAGCATTTGAAAAATAATTGTAAAAGTAAGAGTAAAAAGTTGACATATTCCAGTCTGTGATTAACCATCAACATAATTCCTTTATTTTAATCTAGATACTTCCTAATTTCTGCTTTTCTAACTCAAACATAAAGTATAATTTCCTATGAATGAGGTTTATTGACCATCAACTCCAAAAAAACAACTGAAACTAAAGTTAGTGTTACGTTGTATTGAAAGCGTCAAAAAAGTGACAAACATAGAAAAGAATCAAAAGTGTTGCAAAAAGGGACAAAAACGTAAGAAAAAGTTATAAAAAAAATTGATATAAAGCATCAGCAAAAGTGTTGTTTTTCAATTTTGACGGGAAGACAACACAAGGGTACACAATCAGACATTGTTGCAATGTTACTACCTGCTCTGGTCACTTCACTCCGCTTGTGCTTCGTTCTTATCTCTTGCTGGATGAGGCTGATGAATGCTGAACACAGGCTTTAACCCACAGATCTAAAAAATTGTCGATTAATAGCCCCGGTGTCTGTCTTCAACTTTAGCACAGGCTGGTTTGAACCCAGAGATGTGAGTGATGTCTTTTTCTGTACGGGAAACACATCTGACTACAGGAGACATTAGGTCAGACTGGAGGAGTACTGAAAATACTATATATAGTTGGTGTGGTTTGAGGTCGGATCACGGTCTCACCAAAAACAAACTGCTCCAGAGTTCAATTGAAAGCGCACAGAGCCCACCAAGCAGGTCTCGGTACGCTTGTTTGGTCCGCTTTTGGTGCACACCGAGTGCGACTTACACGTTCTTACCTGCCCTAACGAACCGCACCAGGGGGGCAAAATAACTCTAGTGTGATTTCAACAAACTAAACGAGGCAGGTGTAAAAGGTCCCCTTAGAGTAGAAGAGCTAAAAAGTCAAACAAGTGCAGGTTAAATCCTGAGGGACTAGCAAAGTTTAACAGTGAGCATGATTTTGATTGAAAATTAAGTTGTAGTATGTTTACAGTCTAAGTTGACATGAGTTTATTCATACGTTTATGCAGGCAACTAGCCAGGTCAGTAACTTCCAGGTTTGAACCCTATGGCCCATTTCATTTTGTTGCATCGTTTGATACACGGCCAAACATAAACGACTAGGATGTGAGATAATCTATATTTAGTTAAGTTGTGAGTATGTGCTGACTATGCAAGGCTGTTGGTCTTGATTTAGGTAAATGTCCCTTGGTTGTCTTAATTATCATTTTTATCTTATGATTAGTTAGTTATGCTCACTTAGATACAAGGAACATATCATTTCTGTTAGGCAGAAACCTTGCAGCTCCAAATTTTGTCAGTCCTATTGGACACCCTTTGCATACTTCTGTGGATTTTCCAAACCATACAAACTTCATCAGAGGTTGATAGCTCCAATAATATTTTCAAAGTAGCCTGACAAGATTTTCCCCCTGACGGGGGTGATTTATGTCTAAGGGCCTCAAGTATGGGGACCTGCTTAACATGCTAACATTTGTTATTTACTACTGAACACAAAGTACAATGAACACTGATGAGAATGTTGTTATTTTTGCAGCTATTTGGTCATAAATCAAAGTATTGAACATTTTGACATGCTGATGGTAGCTGAAAATTCAGGGAATCACCAAAGACATAGGTGAAAGGTTTGACCTGCTAGTGGAATAAACATCTTCATCAAATTTAATGGCAATCCATCCACTAGTTGGCGAAACATTTCACTGTCAACCTCTTACTGTAATGTCTAAATGTCTGAACAGAACTTCATGGCAATCCGTCTTTCATTTCACTCAAAACTAAAAGGATCAACCTCTCGATGGGGAAAAGTGAGGGTCGTTCGTAGAAAGACATGAATGTCTGACCAGAAGTTCATTGCAATCCAACATTTGATGAGAAAGTTCAGTCTGGACCAAAGAGGTGGACCCACTAATTGACTTATTGAAGGCTGGAGCTACACAACAGACAGCGGTCACAAATCAGAATGCAGTGGTGCTTAAGAAAAGCAGCAATTTGTTGTGCCAATCCCGATTGGCAGATCAGGACAGTGGTGCATACTGACCCGGTGGCGCACATTACCTCACAATGTTGTGGCCCTTTAGTGTCTGACTTTTCTTGTTGTTGACAGAAGTAAAACTCATCAGGTAGCTTCACATTTCCCAAGCAGTTCAGAAGCTTTTGATTGGTTGGAGGATCAGAAAGAAAGAACGTACACGCTAGTGTTCCTGGCAACAATTACAATATTGCTCACTCAAATCAGAAAAGGTCTTTGTAAAACATAAAAAGTCAGTAATTCTTTTTATTTCTGGACTTCAGAGTGGGACTTCTTGTTATCTTTTCAGACATGGTCCCATTATTCATTGAGAAATTACTAATTCTTGTTGCCTTAAACTTTGTGATGGGAAAATTACATAGACAAGGATTGTTTATCTGTTTTATTCAGTTGTTACTCATTCAAGGGTAAATCTT
>NC_048418.1:20173867-20178877 GCF_013103735.1 Etheostoma cragini | reverse complement strand
TGTCTTTATTTTGTTTCACCAAGGTCTCTCCTTCATTACACAAATTCCTCCCTCGCTGAACAGAAACTTCCACCACAACTTCAAAACCTCTAATGGGGCCACCAAAGGCCAAATACAATATCCTGCAAGGAAATCATTCCTACGTCAAACTGAAACGACAGTTTGTGAGGTTTGTAACCCTAAATTGCAATCCTCCACACCCTGAAGCCTTCCTCCTCCTAACCTCCGCCCCCCAAAACTGCCACGCTGACCCTCTCAGTGTATTCATGTCCCAGCTCTGCCTCCAGGCTACAGCTCGCTCCCATTTCAACTGCTGCACACCACTCTCTCTACCACGCTGTGTCTGTGTGTGTGTGTGTGTGTGTGTGTGTGTGTGTATATGTGTGTGTGTGTGTGTGTGTGTAATTGTGTGTTTGTGTGTGTGTGTTTTGGCCGTGTTTACAAGCATGCCTGCATACATATCTGTCATTGTTGTGTTGTGTATGCCGTGTGCATATATTTGCCATTTCTGAAAAGGCAGCAAAGGGCAAAGTGTGGACAGGAGAGTAAAAAAAGAAAAGGTGTTTGCATGAGAGATTGAAAAGAGAGTGTTTGTGTGTGTGTGTATGTGTGTGTGTGTTGTCTGCGTGTGTGTGTGTGTGTGTGTGTGTGGTTGTGTGTGTGTGTGTGTGTGTGTATGTGTGTATGTGCGTGTGTGTGTGAGAGAGTGGGACAGAGGAAAGAGGGAGGGAGAGAGGGGGAAAGAAAGAATAAACCACAGAAGAGGAAAGAAGAGAAAGGGAAGAAAAAGCAAGGATGGAGTGACACAGTAAGACTGGTATTTGGAAACATTAACAAAGGCTCCTCTGTAGCTAGGTTTCACTTCAAGATTCTTTGCGATTTGTTTTGGCTGACGATTAGACTCAGATAGGCGAATGGAAGTGGGGAGGGTCATTAGACTAAAAGAAGTCTGGCATTGCCACACCTTCCTCCACAGCACTGGTTCCCAGCATTCTGGGATGGGAGGAAAACGTACACTGGTTTATTGGCATTTCTGTAAAACAATCACAATCAACCTGGGTAACGCTAATGTCCGGACGGAGCATTGTGGCTATGGAAGGAACTTGTTTTGTTGTAACATGTTAATGTTCAAAAGTTGTTTTAGTCGTGCAACAGAACTCAGATTGGAGAGATAGTCTAGCTAGCTGTCTGGATTTACCCTGCAGAGATCTGAGGACCAGTAGTAACCATAGTCCCAGGTCCCAAAGACCAAATCCGTCTGCACTTAAACAATCCACAAAGTGGAATTCCTGTTTATATAGACTACACTAAAATCATCCCAACAAAAATCATCACTCCAAAAAATAAGTGATTAAATGTGTTTGTTGATTAAGCGTTTTCTGAAAAACTGCAGATTCGATCACAGTGGTCAGTCTGAATTAAAGCCCCTATCATGTGTCAGCTGTGAAATAAAGCATTTTCCATTTTGCAGTGGGGGTTCAGACACCAAGGGCTCCAGCAAAAAAACACAAGGGGGAACTGAAATAATGTTAAACTAAGCTCAATGTTTGCTAGAACACATGCGTTATGTGAGGTTTATACTATTTATATTATATTATTAATATGAGATCTGCATGTACAGTGAGCAGTGCTTGCACGTCCTGATCTGAAACACCCATGCCTCTTTTAAAGCAGCTTCGTAGCACAGGGCTTTTTTCTGTCCTAATGCCATCTTGAAGAGAAGGTAAAAAAACACAAGCTGGAAGAAGTGGTGCATTAAAGAATGCCGTCATATGACAGAAGAAAAAGGATGGATTCATTATAGATAAAGAGTTAGATGTGCATGCGCATGCAAACAATGTTTAACGCATCACTGCGTCTTATTAGATTTGCTCATTAATTGGTTTTGGTTTGCTATAATTTGCTATTTGAATGATTCTGCTGTGTTTGTCTTCCTTGTAGGAAGGCATTAAGGGTCCCTTAGAGTCTGCAGTGGGGGAAACACTATAGAGAAGCTAGACACACACAAAGCATGTTTCTGAAGTCATTTAACTAAGGTCAGTATACAGCGACCTGTTTGTTTCTGATGCATCATTCCCGTGGGATGATACGTTTACTGCTGCATTGTGTATTTTGATGTTTTGGGGAACGTCATCCATGTACCATTTATGCTCCTGAAGCATACTGCATTAAACTGACAGAGACAAACACGAGAGCAGACAGAGAGACAGAGAAGGACTGAGCGAGACAGATACAAAAGGACAGATACGGGATCATAACATTGTCACTGTGTGTCCCGGCTCGCTCAGTGTTTGCTGTAAACAGTGGCTTAGTGATTTCCCTGTTTACCTCTCTCCACCAAACGCTGCTTTTATTTCCCCTCAAAAACACTTTCAGCAGGACTGAGGAGCAGCGGGACACCGACCACAGAGGAGATGCTGAGCAAACTGAGCAGTTATTGGAAATCACACACACACACACACACACACACACACACACACACACACACACATATTGCACAAATGCCTGCAGAGTTGAACACTTGAATCTAAATGTACTTTCAAACAAATATACTTAATTACACTCCCAAAATCACTCCACATCCGGATATTAATGCAGATATTTTCCTTTGCCTATACACACAAGCCATGTTTCCATCCACTTGTCAATCCAATTATCTGAAGTTTGGTAAAAAACTCATGCAAATATAAAGCTGGTGAAAGTGTGTTTCTATCCAACGGCTTTAAAGCGCATAAAAACATGTGCATATTGACGCCACAGGCTGTTTTGCGGTCAAATTGGTACATCGAATTGATGTTTCCATTCATGTTTGCACTGAATCGCAGAACATTCCATTTTAAGTTTTGCTAGACAAAATGGATCCTGGCGTCTACCAACACATGATCAATATTGCACAAGTAGTAATAGTTCTTGTGGGCCGCTGAGAGACATCTCTTTTTTGAGAAATGTCTCGCTGTTTGAGCGCCTTCCATTTACTCTGGAGGACGTCCCACGGCTTGTCCTGACCTTTGTTGGCGATTTCCTTCGCCAGTTCTTGATAAATTGTGGCACTTCTTAGAACGTTGCTATCTAAAATAGCCGTTACATTTTGCTTGTAAATTAAATTCAAAAAGCCTCTTGTCTTCTCGTCCGTCCACTTGTTGAGACCCGCCATGTGTGCAAAAAGAGTGAAAATAGTGGTTGGAAATTAACTAAAACATTTTTGGTTTTGTGGGGGGTTGCAAGCATAAAATGATCTATAATGTAATTGCAATTCCTTATTTATTCAATAAATAACGTTTCCATCAGCGTTTATTACATAAGCCTTCAATTAAGATGAAATCCGATGAGACTGAATTTATTGCACAAATGCTTGCAGACTTGAATGTAAGGCATTTTTCTCTGTGTCTGTCTGTCTGTTTGTCTGTCTGTCTTCCTGCCTGTCTGTCTGTCTATCTGTCTGTCTGTCTGCCTGCCTGTCTGTCTGTCTGTCTGTCTGCCTGCCTGCCTGCCTGCCTGCCTGCCTGTCTGCCTGCCTGCCTGCCCGCCTGCCTGTCTGTCTGTCTGCCTGCCTGCCTGTCTACCTGTCTGCCTGTCTGCCTGCCTGCCTGCCTGCCTGCCTGCCTGCCTGTCTGTCTGTCTGCCTGACTGTCTGTCTGTTTGTCTGCTTGTCTGTCTTTCTGCCTGCCTGCGTAACTGCCTGTCTGTCTGTCTGTCTGTCTGTCTGTCTGCCTGCATCTGTGACGTTACCAAGTTTTTCTCTTCTGATACCTCAACTCAGGGTATTTGCTGATACGATACCAGAGCTCTCTTTTTCCTAAATTACAATCTGTGAGGCATTGGAATCAGTGTTTTGTTAAGAAACATGTGGTAAGGGATTACTCTGGCACTAAAAACGGAGTCAGCAGCCCACCAACGACTGAATGAATGTCAGTTATAGTGGAAACACAAACTGGTATAATGGCAATAATATAGAAACTGTATTGGATGTGGACAGCTGACGTCCTGCTCGATCGGGCCCAACTCAAAGGGCAGAATATACTTTTTTCTTAAATTAAATACGGAAAATTAAACAAATGTATTCCCTCTACTCTTTATTCAGTTGTTTGTTACAGCAACATGTAATGCTAGTCTAATTTCACAAAAACATTTATCTATGAAGGTCCAAATGCTGTTTTTTATGCATTCAAAGTTTTGATTTGACACTTAAGATTATTTCATCACTAGGACATTTTGACACCTTTCACCAATCAAAACAAATGTCACACCTGCGACCCACACACGAGCATCCGAGAGACCTGTATGACTCACATATTTCTTTTTTTCATTTTCGAACAGTCATTTGATAAACGTGATGCCGCCACTATATATGATCTGCTCCTAGCAGTGCTCACAAGTCGCTTTTTGGAAATGGGCCCTTGGTTCGCAGCTTATTATTGTCACACAAACACACCCACGCACTTATAAAGCTAGCAATATAAAGCAAAACGTTGAAGTCCTACTGAAGTTCAGCTTCGGGAAAGAGAATGCGGCCTAATCATCACCGCGTTGCATCTGACTGCTGCCGTTGACTTCAAACAACTGGGTTGTGTCAGTTTGACTCCGGGAAACAGGCAGGAGAGACGCAGACAAACACTGTGTGCACATGCTCGCAAACACACACAAAAACAAACACACACAAATACACTTGCAGCATCCCCTCTTCCTATGTGTCTCTCCCTGCAGTTCTCTCTGAGTCGCTCTAATTGACTTCTTCTTTCTTACATTTCATTTCATCTCTTATTTCAGTTTTATTTCCCCTTTTTTACGATCCCCTCTGTCTTCAATTATTCATCCTTCTCTCTTTCTTTCTATGATTTCTTTCCATCTGGTCTTGGTGATGTTTAATTCACCTCTTCGTTTGGAGGGTGGGTGGGCTATGCTGCTGTGCGCTGTTAATTGGTTTTTAAGAGTGGTAAGTACACACACGTACGCACACTCAAATTTGCACATAGCCACTTGCGCGCGCGCGCGCACACACACACACACACA
>NC_048418.1:20152412-20173767 GCF_013103735.1 Etheostoma cragini | reverse complement strand
GTGTGTGTGTGTGTGTGTGTGTGTGTGTGTGTGTGTGTGTGTGTGTGTGTGTTCGTGTGTGTGTGTGTTCTGTCTTTGTGAGGACCCACTGGAGACGTTGGGTGAGGACGGTTTTTGGATAGTGAGGACAGTTTGGCTCGTCCTCACTATAAAGGTAGTTTGGGGGCTTAGACCTGGTTTTAGAGTTAGGACTCAAATTGGTTTTAGATTAAGGTTTGTGGGAAGAGTAGGCATTTAGTTGGATGATTAAAGTCTGGGTTAAGGTTATGTGGATGAGAATCATTACAAGTTCATAAGTACAAAGTCTTTGTGTTACATGCAGGCACGCAATAAACGGATTGTAAGGTGTTTTATGTACAAAATACCGTATTAATTATTTAACTATTGGTTTCTTTGTGGTTTACGTATCCATGACTACTGACTGGAATGAATGGTTAGGGCCACTGAGTACAGAAACACTGACTAACCCAGATCCTCTTTCTTCATCAGATATTTGTTAAGTTTGTCGTCTTCACAGTAGGTTTCTCAGAGCTGTCAAAACTGTGAGCAAAAAGAGAAAAAAAAAACATCTCTGTAGTGCTAGTTAGGCAAAGCGATTCTGTGGGTCCATTTCTGTGAGCAAGCCCCTTTACATGAGATGTATTCATTTGTTTCAACACAATAAAATATATTGATTGGGAGAGAAATTATCTTCATTTTAAAATCTGGTCTAAAATCAAAATTTCCAGAGACACTACATAAATAGGTCATCTTTAGAAACAGGAACATCTGCATAAAATATTAGAACCACATCTAAAAGTAAATCCTCTTCGTTTGATGTGTAGAGGCAGTCGTTAAAAAACAGTGTCGTTTTTGAATATTTCACTAAAAGTGAGCAATGAAGCACTGGAATCAGTAGATACAGAATACTTACATGATTTAGTGGAATCATGTAGAAAAGATGTTTTACTAAGTTTCAGTAGATGGGGGGGGGGGGGGGGGTAAAGCCAACTGTGTGTGTCAATGTGTGACATCAAAGAGAACTCATACACATAAGTGAATGTCTGCAAGCATCTATGTGTGTGTGTGTGTTCTCTGCATTCCCAGACAATGCTGCAACTACATCATTAGCCACATCCTCTGACTCCAACCTGGCCGTCGGATCAGAGGAACGGAATTAAGTCGGGAGCAGATTAGTCCAAATAACGACCTTGCTCAGCAATGCTGTGCGATTTCCCCTTCAATAAGAATTGGTGATGTGAACTCCACTGAGGCAGAGGAGATGAGATTCTGCCGTGAAGTGAAACGGTGTGGAGAGAAATAATCTTGCTGTAGCCCCGTGAACAAGAGCACAAAAAACTCAGCTGGCAGACAGGGATGAGGGTACTTTTATCTTAATAATGATGAAAAAAGTCCAGTTCAAGTGAAAAATCCGAGCTTCTGCTGCCACACGAATTAAATGTTCGTACGGTTTAATCTAATTGTTAATAAGTTACAGTGGTAATGAGTGAACTTTGTGTGGAGTTACTGCAGTAATGCAGCATGAACAAGAGTGAGGGCTTCCTTCCAAGAAGTAGAAAAGCTGAATTCTCGAGGCGAGAAAGAAAAGTCTGCAGGTTAAGATACGATACAACTTTATTGTCAGTTCAAACTGAAATTCATTTTGCGTTCCCGAGCAGATCCTCTCAAAAGAGGAAAATGCACACACACAGCTAGACAACAATTACACATATAGTATAGAGATGAAAACACATTACCAGCCATGTCTAAGAAACATGTTTGATGATATACTTGGGTCCAGATCCTCGTTGGCCGGAAAAGGATTTTTGTACAGGATAGACTGATTTATAAATAGTTCTTAAGCATGTTTTGTCTATACAAAGGGATTCTAAATTGCCTGAAAAAGTTGGTATTTAGAATTAAAAAATTTGCATGGAGTCTGAAATATCGGTTGACACAAGAACGCGATAACAACTTGCCAAACAGAAGTCACTTCTTGAAAGTCTGTGAGGGAATTTAGTTTCCACATTACGACTCATAGAAACAATCCTAATTTGCATTTAATTTTTTCCCGTGCATTTGAAAAAAATTATTTCAAATTCCCATCTCCTCCCACAGTGACTGCCTGACATTTTTCTTGACGTTCCTGCGCGTCTTGTTGCGAGACGTTAATAGAGCAGAGTTGCGGGGGTGTGAAAGCTTGCCAAAGCAGGGCATTGAAGGGCCTTTTTTGTCAGAACGTCAGAGCAGCATTCAACATTCATCATTTCTTTCTCTGATGTGAGTGCAAGATACCTCAGCTACTACAGACTTTGAAGATCCGATCTTGCTATTGCAAAGAATGTAAAATATGAAAAATGGCCTTTCAGGTCTATTTGTGCTAATTTGGACTCTGTCACATACTGTATGTTTCAGGTCTGGCATGGAGTTACAGTTTAGGGAATCCCTGTATTCCCTGCCTGATGTAATTTAAGAGCAATGTGTTAAAGCAGTAATGGAGAGTCATCCTATTTTTTACATTGTTACAGAAAGTTGGAATATTAATCCAGCTTGTCAAACAACGGTATAAAGAGAAAAGTTAGCGCATTAGGATATTTTCTATTTGAAAAAAAAAACATCAAAATGTTTGGTGTTTTCTGTGAATTTAGTGATATCTAAGGTATTTCAGAGCTCGGTGCTGTGCCATTACTGTGCTGCATTTCCCAGAGATTCAGTCAGTCGGTGTTGCGGTACAGTGACTACAGGCATCCCAATTCTATCAGGGGACTCCTGATTTCCAAGCATTTGATTAGAGGAGAGCCGGACTTGCTTTGCCCTGATATTTAGGCTGAATTAAGTTTGTCTTTGGGAAACACATTTTTAAAAGTGATCTTAGTGACATTTTCTGCAAGGGCAGAATTAAGGTAATAGGTTGGATCCCAGCTCTATATGATAACTGTCTTCCTTTTACTCTCTCTCCATCCCTGCAGGAGTAGCGAGGAAAAGCACAGCTGCAGCTCGTCAAACCAAAGACACTCTCAGAGCATTTCCTGTAGATGAAGTTTCATGTTCTGTATCGAAATTTGAATCTTGAATTCCGGTGATCACTGCTAGTCTCACATTGCCAGACCTTCCTCAACAGCTCTGCGGAGGAGGGTCTGGCTGGTCCACTCAGCATTACAGGATGCGATAAAAACATGTTCTGGTTTATTGGCATTTCTTCACAATCACAGTCGTCTTGAGCACCAGACGGAGCCACGCCTCTGCAAAAAATAGACTAGGGAAGGAACTTGTTTTGGTGGATCATGTACTGTATACGTTCAAAAGTTGAAACAGGAAACTCAGATTGGACAGATAGTCTAACTATCTGTCTGGATTTACCAGTTAACCATAGTCCTCAGAAATTCACCGGAGGAGACAGACATTTCAGGTGACTGAAATCCAGCAGCACCTTATTAATCCTGGAAATTAAACGTCATTGATATAAACTGTGCTTACGCTAACAGACCAAATAAAAATGCTGACATGCTGTAGTATCTGTGATGTTTGGTGCTTGCCACCATCATGCAATTTTTTCGGGCTTAACTAACCCATATCCACCAGTGACGGATGATCACATGAGCACACGAAACAAAACTACTAAGTGAGCAAAGGGATTTTGAAGCGATCCCCGTAATGCTGCATCAAACAGCTGAGTGGCCTGCAATGGCTCATGAGCATTGCAAAGGAAACAATGGTTTGAGCCTACAAGTTTGTAGAAAATAAGGCGTGTTACTCCGTTGACATGTAATGGTTTTTGTATTGTCAGAGCACCACCAGACTAGAAATACAAACTTTGAAGGCTTTTCCAATGACTTTGGGACTCCTAAATTGGGACGCAGCATGAGTTTCCTTAGTGCCAGCATCCATTAGAGATTTCAGCATTGCTTATTTTGAAGCATTTCCACACTGGCTGCAACATTAGTCTGCTACTTGAAATCTTGTTCTACACATTCAAAACAAACAAACAGAGAATGCATCAATTCCTGTGATGCAGATGATTTCCCTGCAAAAGACCGACACAGCACTGAGAAGCACTGCTGGGACCAGACAAGTTGGTCACAAGGTGTTCAACAGAGCAACCGAGGACACACAAATACAGCGAGTGACTGTCTGTCTTTTTGTTTGTCTCTCTGCTGTCTGCTTCGATTTGTATCCAGTTGTGGATCACTGCGTCTATCTCTGTCTTTCCCTATCCCTCCGTCACTCTTTTTCCGCTCATCGTTTTTTTTCCGTCTGTAGGCGTGTCTGTCAGTCTCTGTCAATCACTCCCTGCTGCTGCTGTGTGTGTGTGTGTGTATGTGTGTGTGCATGATTCAAACTCATCTCCCACTGTCTTCATCTCTCTATCTGTGTGCCCTCTCCAGCTCATGTCTCTCCTCTCTTATCTTTGCCCGTCTCGCTGTCAGTCTGTCTGTTTCAATCCGTCTATTTATCTGTTTATCTCGATCTGTTTTGGCTCTTTTTTTTCTCTTCGAGGTTGTGCTGATGCGTTTCACGTGCACAGACACATGAACGCACATGAACAAACACACACAGACACCAGCCTGCCTTCTTGCTCTGGGCTCCACGGGGACATGTAAGTGGGACAAGGGGGAGACAACAAACTGATCAAACTTCAATCTAGGCTTTTCACTCTTTCCTCACCAGCAACTCAAACTGCTGACACACACATGCACACACACACAGATCCTCCTCCTCCTCCTGTTTATCCTCCCCTCCTTCCTTCCCTCCTCCTCTTCCTCGACACTCTCTCCTTTGCCCAGACCCAGCAGCCAGTTTGGCAGGGTCGGCTTATTTCAAACAAAAACACACACACACACACACACACACACACACACACACACACACACACACAACTCATAGTACATATTTACACAAACAAACACACACTGAAAGAGAGAGGGCGAAATATGCAAAAACTTGAAAACATACACAAACAAGCACACACACAAATAGACACACACGATAAAAACTGCATCACACACAAGCACACAGCCATCTGAAATGTCTAATTGGCTTGTTGACAGTAAAATATTTAAAAAGAACCATAAATAATATAAAGAGACATTGATTGTATATTTGCTGTGTGAATAAAACATGAAAGCCCCGTGTTCTTCTGTCTCTTGCATGCTTCAACCAACTGTCCCTGTCTTGCAATCAAATTGAATTCAGTTTAATAAAGCTTTATTGGCAGTACGTTTGATCAAATAACAATAGTATATAATATACAGAGTTACGTAAATAATACAAACAAAAAAAATATTGCAGGGAGTAAGACAAGTGACTAGTTTCTCTCTCTTGGCTCCCATATTCCCTCAACCCATCAGGTCACTGTGTCTCTAGTCTATGTCTACGACCGTCCACTTCCGGGATTGTGTTGTGTCCTTGAGCAAGACCCCTAGTTGCCCCCGTTTCTGCGCCATTGGAGAGTAAATACGTGTGAGTGTTTATTTGATGAGCAGCCTTGGCCACAGTTTATGAATGGTTCCTGTATGATGTAAAAGCGCTTTGAGTAGTTGTTAAGACTAGAAAAGCACTATATAATACAACAGATTTAAACCTTGGATTTTTTGTTTTGAGGTATTTGGCCAATTAGATATCTCTGTTCAGGGATTGATAACAGAGGAGCTTGTGTTGTATTTTATTTTCATTTTGTTCTGTATAGTCTTTTACTTCAGATTCAGTTCTTTTGATTGTAGACTGAGGATTTGTCTGTGGCGGCTCTGAGGCTCAGTGTACCTGTCTCTCTCTCTCTCTGTCTGTCTACTGCTGACTGTGTGTAGCTTTGTGTACCTCTGTGCCAGCTGGTCCGGGGGGGGGGGGGGGGGGGGGGGGGGGGGGGGGGGGGGGGGGCTTTGTATCCAATGGAATTTTTTATCGGCTTGATTTAAATTAAAATGTAAAATTCTGTCTTTCTCTGAACACACGTCTCCATCTTTCTTTCACTCTGTCTCTCAAACTCCCGTATGGAGCCTGGATGATGTCACAAGGTTTTTGATTGCTGTTTTCAAACTGATAACTTATGGACACAAGTAGGTGTCTCAGTGTTTCCCATAAATACTGAATTCATTTCTCACGTAATATATTTTGTCAAATATAGTCAACTTATACCACGCATATAAGTTGTCAAGGACTGCAACAACAGTGTTCTTGCAGCGTAGTGGAAACAGTTCAGGGAAGGTCTTTTTCCTGCTTGAGCGTGATAATTCTCTTGTGCACAAACAGCGCTACAAAGAAATGATTTTCCTAGTTTGTCTAAGAACTTGATTGACATTGACTTCAGCCCTTCCAACACCTTTAGGATGAACGTGTTAGTCGTGCAACATCAACACCCGAGCTCACTAATGCTGTCGTCGCTTAATGGAAGCAAATCTCTGCAGCCAGGTTCCAAAATCTAGTGGAAAGCAAAAGTATTTGAACCCGCACCATGGCCTTTATCTTACACTAACCAAAACTTAAACACAGTGTTGCCAGACAACTGATTTATTCTTAAACAGTGATTTGGAAAGGTTTGGAAGACACAGACAAATGATGTCGTCCTGCTGACAGGCTGTCCGATCAGAAAACACTTTTGTGTGGCGTTCAGGCACGGACAAGCAGCGTTTTGTTTTCTTTTTTTCTGAACTTCTTCCTGAAATGTAAACAATACTTTTTATTGTTATGTACTATAAATTCATCAGCACAGACAATTCCTTTGGGAGCATGAATTGGTTATTTGTGCACAAATTAAGATGGCACAAAGTCACAAGTTTGTCAGAGGGCTTTCCAATCTGTACCGCATACAACAGGCTCTGTCCGCAGACCCTCCATTGAAATAAGGAAAAACTAAAAACATGAAAACTCTCACACGCTCTCTTTGCCATCTATTTTTCTTATCTTTTTCTCCTTCTCTCTGTCTCTCTCTTTTTAATCGCTTTCCTAAGAACTACTTCGCTGTTTCTATGTTTTCCTTCTCTCCCTCCCTCTCTCTTCCTCTCCCTCCCTCATTTCTCAGTTTTAATTAGCTGGTAGCCTGAGGTCAACCTCTGATCCTCTGCATTAGCACACACAAACACACAGTCACACTTACACTCGCACACATATAAATACACTTTTTGTTTGTACGTCTGTGTGTGTGTGTGTGTGTGTTTGTGTGTGTGTTATGACAAGCATAACTGATTTCCTCGACTCTATTCCAACAGCAGATACATGTACTGATGTTTAAAATGTCGAGCATGAACATGACATGAAGTGTGTGTGTGTGTGTGTGTGTGGCCCTGTCTGCAGCCCCCCCAGAGATTCTTGTGACATGCAACATTAGCAATGACACAGAAACGATGCATCAGTTCCATTTCTTATGCCGTGCGCGCACACACACACACACACACACACACACACACACACACACACACACACACAAACCACCTCTTCCTCTTCAAGAAAGCAATTGTGGACTTCTCTTCCAATTTGATGAATTTTTCATTTGGATTTCTTTACTCTATAATCATCAGTGAGAAAATTGTGTTTTAGTGAGCGAGTGCTGCAGGGAGGAGGGAAAGGAGAGCGATCTCTGTGGAGTTAGACCGGGGTCTCGCTTTTTCAAGGCAGCTCTTTGCTCCAACATGTGGAGCCGTTGGACAAGTGTATGTGCACTATACACATGTGTATGTTTTTGTTAGAAGCAGTGTGTCTGTATCTATGTGTGCGTGCATTTGCTTTTTTTGTCTGTTTGTGTACCTATACAGTACACACTTGCGCTTCTGTGTCAGCATAACAGTAAATACATTTGTGTATGTCTGTATGTGCAAGTTTCTGTGTGTTCAAGTGTGTGTGTGTGTGTGTGTGTGTGTGTGTGTGTTTGAGACAGGGCAGAAGGTTTTTCATTAGACAAAGTATGAGGGAGGTGGAGTAATATACCAAGAAGGATGGAGGGAGAAGAACCTAGTCACAGGACAATCAGGAGGTAAGCAGCACCTCGGACCATCCACACACATCCACACACTCATCCAGCGCACACACATTTACTGTTCAAACACATGTGCGCAAACACACACAAACAATAACAAGCACAAAACAGAAGACATTAGTGCTTAAAGAGGAGCTTTGCAGAAGCATATGTACACACAAGACAAAGAAAACATGGAAAATGTTCCATATTGTACACTGAGTCTTTTGTTTGAGAGTGTAATTTACTTTAACCAGCTGCTGCACGTTCAAATGTTGATTTGAACTAAAAATAAGTCAATGTTTCGTATTGCCTTGAAAGTTGTTCTGGTTTTCAGTGTTGAAAGAAGTATTTCGATCTTTTAAGTATTTTAGATGAAGTGAAAGCAATTACACAAATTGTAACTATGTAGTCGAGTATCAAAAGGATGAGTACTTATGTCAGAGGGAGGTAAGTATTTTAGTTTAATTATTTAGTAGAGATCCAGAGTTTTGAACACCAGTGGAGCTCTCAAGCTTTTCTTTAATAATTAGGTTATAATTTGTGAATCTTGTGCTGGAGCAAAACCACGAGTAAAGGGGTGACGTTGTCTGGCCAGACCTTCCTCCACAGCGCTGCGCAGGATGGTCTGGCTAGTCTACACAGCATTCTGGGACGGGAGAAAAACATGCTCTGGTTTATTGACATTTCTTTAAACCAATCACAATCGTAATGGCTGTGCTAAGCATGCCTTTAAAGGTAACAGTACGAAAATGACACAGGTTACCTTCGCTGTGTGAGTAGCTGGCTCAAGTGGCAATTTGTTGAGCAGACATGGCGATGTATCAGCTACATGTAGTGGGACAAAGTACTAATTCTCAAGTCAGGTACTGCAATAAGACTAACTGTTGTGGTTTGAAAAGAAAGATTTTTAAGTACATTTCTTGTCAATTTTAAGCTAATTTACATGCCTTTGACATTAGATAATATAGGACATTCTCCACTGTTTATTTTCTTATTTGCACTAATGAAAACTATGTGAAAAAAATCCTACTCTAAAAAGTAATCAATGACAGACTGTAGACCTGAAAGAGTAAAATGTTAAGCATTACTACCGATCACCGCATACTGACAGCAAGTGTGCTCACATGTACTTGTATCTATTTTTCTCATTTCACCAACCCACTTTCAACCCCCCCCCCCCCAACACACACACACAAACACACACACACACACACACACACACACACTCACACTTAAACAAACCTGTTCCCGTGTTTACCCACAAACCTTTTTACATACAGCACACACACTCACACACACACACATATCAAGCCCTTAACGATAAGAGTCCCGAATAGATCACTTCCTCTTGGGGCCTAAGAGAGCATCACGCTTAGAAACATCAGAATAAAGGCATGTTTTGTTCTTTTTCTCTTTTCACCAAAACACACACACTGTTCAAGAGAACAGATTCTCGAGTCAGACTCAAGTCAGAGTCCAGGACTCCATCCCTGCTGCTGCTCCCATAGAAATGAATGGGAAGCGGGTAACTGATGCTGACAACGGACACGCACCATAACACCAACATCTGGTTTTTGTCTTCAGTGGGAAAGGCAATCCGCATGCACACCCGGGACAAATGACTCTGCAGTAATCATGTGTATTTTATTGGCTCCAGATCCGATTGGCAGTGACGGAGACACGACACTTGTGTGGTCATGCAAATTGATGTCCCTTTTCTGGACAGATGCTTTTGTCCACAAATTTAGTCCGTGTCCATCTGAAGCAGAGCATGGACAATGTTCCTAAGTAGTCGCCACATAGTTTGGAAGAGAGACTGAATAAGTAACAAATAACTGCGATAACATTTTAACTGGCTTCCATGCTGCTTTCAACTGTTTACTAACCCTGTTTTCGTTTGTGTACATGGAACATGACCCACCAGAAAAAAGAAAGGCAATGGCAAAAGGAGCCTATCGACTATTTATAGCCAACACTCCAACAACACTTCCAACACTTTACTGAAGCTCTGTGATGAACATATTGAGTGAAATATTCAAGACGCACTGTTTTTATGGCTGCACTGTAACTATCGGAGGCAAATTTTGCTGCTGCCTTGCGCATCATTTTTTCACATTTCCACAAAATCTAAGCTGACATTGTTGGTATGCTTGGAAACGTTGGGATCTCCATTACAATTTGAAATAATTGTGAGTCTATTTAAGTTTGTAAACATGGACCCACAGAAGTCAAAATCTAAATTAAAAACAAAATTGGAAAAACAAACTATTATAGCTAATGAATGTTATGAAACTACACAGTGTACAAGTCAAGCATGATGATATACATAAAGAAACAAAGTGTTAGTGTAAGTGGACAGCTACATAATGAGGCTTTCTCACGAACCACACCTTCATATAGCTGCATAAAGTTAAGCACTATTATTATTAAGCATCCCATTTAATCACTGCTGCTGTATGAGAATGCGGCTGGCCGCGTATACGGAACTTGTCGGGTGGCTGGGGGGGTCACAAAACACAGAACTTTCAAGCCAGGCAGCAGAGTTTGCTTCCCAGGAAACACAGAAGACTTCGACCCAGGAATTGCTTGTTGCTTTTTCTAAACTAGTTGTTTTGGTGCCTAATGTCAACTTTTGTCACCACATAACGCTCACTTTATGTCGCCCACACGTAACCTTTATGTCTGCTGAAAGCTGCGTGACTCTGTACCCTGCTCAAAGTCACCTGTTATTCGGTTAACTGAGTGTTAGTTTTGTAAGAAATCATAAGTATTGGTTTGCATACAACCGCTCTGCGTCATAGAGCTCAAAGCCAGCATCACGTGACCAGTCAGCGTTTGCTTAGTTTTGTAGGATATTGCACGTATTGGTGTGCAAACATTTTTGTAATATATCGTACAATCCCCATCATGACAATGTGTGGACATTATAGGGTGAGGTTTTAGTCACGTAATGCAAAATGAGAAAATATTAATTCTATTTCCTTCTTTGGGTTAAACAAACTCCTTCCTCTCAGACTCGGCTTTGACCAGTTAGCTCTAAATGCAAAAAAGAAAAGTGTTACAACCAGGATCCCTGCGTCCATGGCATTCGTTCAAGGCTTGCCCAAGTCTCATACTGACTCATTGGCCTGAATCCTACGAGGAAATTGATACTGGGCTACAGCAATGGAAAAACATCCTTTTTCTCCTTTCCTCCAGAGCAGGAACTGCTATAGAATCACTGCAGCTACAAGGCAATGTTATGGGTTTGCTGAAAAACTGCATTTTGATTCAAGGTTAGAACACTAGCTGACGCAGGGAAATTTATTGCAGGGTAAAATGTTTTCACTTTGAAGCAGTGAATGAGAAATGAACAAATTGGCTCTCGTAAGATATATAAACAGTTATTTACTTAATGAAGAAGCAACCGTAGTAGTGCAATCATCACATGAGAAAACGGAAGTTACCCTTAGTTTGATGGCCATTGATTTGGGCGAAAGTCATTCATGTAAAATCCTTTATTTCATGCATGATCCACTGTGTTTAATCACTTTGTCAGACAAAGGTCATTTTGTGCAATTACAATGAGTTCCATTTGTTTTAAGTGGATATTTGTTTTGCAATCACATTCTTCATATACTCTCAGGGTGCCGCTCCTTTAATGGATGAACTGATCGGTGCTGATACTGACCATTTTAAAAGGTTTAGCTATCGGCCATATGTCACCAATCTACCAGTATGTCAGAAACAGTTTTGGCTCCAATAACGTATATGTGTCTAATGCTACCACTGAAACCAAAGGTGTCAAACTTGACTTTTGCGATTAGGTAACATTTCTGAATGCAGAGCTTGTGGAAGGTTGTTTTGAAACTAGGCATGGTTGGGTAACATTTAATCACGCCAAATAAAGCTTTTGAAAGGAGAATGGCCCAGGAAAGGACGACTATATTTTACCAATCAACTTTTAGCAACTTGGGAGGAGCTACGTGGTTTGAGAAGATGTCGAAGCATGTAATTAAAATGCGGGAAGCCTTTTTTATGTGGACACACAGAGGACAGTGAGTGCAGCATCAGCTCTTATCTTGGTCTATCACGACAGCTCAGTGCTGTTTGTAGGGTCTGCGTCGGTTCACAACACCAGTAATCCTACTGCACCAAATGTTACCAAATTAAAGACCCCTGCTGTATTAGAGCAGGGGTCTTTAAGGTTTTTTAGACAAAGGACCCCTTAGCTGAAAGAGAGACAGAGCCGGGACCACCCCTACTACCATAATTCCTCAAATAAAAGCCAGGGCCTTTATTTATCTGAGCCGCAGAAGTTAACCGGCTTTTTTCTGAAGCAGTTTTCTACTAGAGGCAGGCCTTTATTTCTAATTCCATATGTTTGATAAGTATAACTGTTTTAGCGTTCCGATAATTCTTTATGAAATGTTTGCAAAAATATCACCATACACAACAGGCAGAAGGGCAACAGAGCAATTTTGTGTCTGAAATAATCAAACACCACCATTGTGTCAGTTTGAACCCTGTAAACCTACCGGGTATTTATTTCAAATATCGGCACTAGAGTGTTGTTGTTAGAATTACAATAAGAGCATACAGCACACCAGTATCTGATAACATTACAGACAGTAGCTAGCTTTGTTTCTAGCTCCAGGCTAACTCTTTTCCTCCCACATCCAGCTAGCTAGATTTGTTTCCATCTTAAGGCTAACTCTTTTCCTCCCACCTCCAGCTAGCTAACTTTGTTTCAAGTCATATTTTGCCGCGTACAAGGAAAATTTCTCTGGCTCTTTCAGCATCATTATCTATGAGGGGCCGTTAGGGACTTTATTCAGAATTACCTCTTACAAACACATGTGAAATGCTCTTACATACACTACTGAAACACTTTCACATAAACAAGTAGAGGATAATTCGCTCACATACACTACTGAAACGCACTCACACACACTACTGAAACGCTCTCATGTAAACTACTGAAACGCTCTTACACACACTACTGAAACGCTCTCACTTACACTACTGAAACGCTCTCACACACACTATTGAAAGGCTCTCACACACACTACCCTCATCCTCTGTGCCCCGCTTAGTGTATTTACCTTTCTGGGAAAAAAAATACTTTTTGTTCATTTCATGAAACATTGAATAAATTATTTACAGTTACATTTAGAGATGCACCGAGTTTACAGAAGCACAATAGTGGCCCAAGTGTTAATATAACTCCTTCCATCTCTGTTATCCGAGATTTGGAGAGTTGTAATATAGTCTGCGGTGCATGTTATTTCTCCGCTGATATAGTATCTCCTTCAGACCATCTCACAGACACAGAGGTCCATTTGGGTCTCTGGTCTCTAACAAAGTTTAGAGGAGGCTGTACGCTGCTCAGTATCGGAGTTCTACGCACGGATGCAACGCGTCACTATCCCCAGCAGAGCGAGTCCACTAAAATGAACTGAAGTTGCTGCACTACCAGCCGCGCTGATCAAGTCTGTCTCCCCTTTCTGTTAAGAAGTATGGTCACAGCCTCACCTTAGCTTATAGTATATACAGTGTATATTTTTATTTGAATCAGATTTAGATATTACGTTTTGGGAAAATGAGCATGTATACCCATGCTCATTTTCGGATCGGTACTGTGCATCGGTCAATACAAGTATCAAAAGGTGTTAGAAAACGTTAGATTGTGCGTCCCAAGTTGCTCTGCAACTTGTACCAACGACCAGACGTTTCTGTGGTTATGTACTTGGTTTTCTAAAGATTTAACAAACTTAGACGTTTAGCAATTTTCTTAGCTCACAATGGTAAGGGGCCAGCTTATTTTGTCTCGTGGCCTTCCTCAGACTGTGTATTTCCCACATTGCAATGAATGAAACAGTATAATTTAATGAGACTGGCCAGAGTTGTTTTGTATTCAGGCTATTTTTGCTTGTGAAAGAGATCACTGTCATGCACTGAAGTCTATTCATTTTTACGAAGAGGTAGGTCTTAAAACATGGCTCTCAAATACATTTTTTACATACATTTTTATTTCTCAAATTGGCTCAGTTATTTCTTGAAACAGCTGTAGTGTTTAACAAGCGTTACTCAAACAGAAGTAAAAAGTGAAAATGTTGGGGACTGCGTGTCAATACACATTTGGTGCTCTAATCAAGTGGGTATTTCTGGCAGTGAACAGTATCAATTCCAAGTATTTCATATTGATGGTATCACAGGAAGATGTCACATAGTTCAATAGTGACAGTGGCAGCAGAGGCACACAGGAAGGCTTTGGCTTCAAAAGGCAACATAGTCTGTAGAATCAATTCCTTGTTGGGTTTAGCTACAATTACAAACACAGAATATCACCAGTCTTATCTTTTCAGGTCAAATTGTGAAATATAGTTGTAAAGCCCTGCAATTTTTTAGATCAGCAAAGGGAGAGGGCGTAAAGTGAGGCTCCGCCTTGACAACTAAAGAACAAACATGGAGACCGTCAGAATGTTAAGTGCTGCCTTGTCATTAACTCCGTTTTCAAAGGTCAGGAGCACAGTCGAGGCGCTGATGAATCAGGCACTTTATTCCTTGGCTTATAAACCCCCCTTTCTATCTCGATCTGTCTGCATGTGTGGGGGTCTAATGGTGGTCTAATCCTTGCACCCCCCTCTACCTCTCCTCCTACGTTTCCTGTGTTGCTCTCCCATTTCTCTTGTTTCCTCCCCTCCCCTCCCCTCACTCTGTGGTTTTCTTTGGCCACTTAATGGAATGCATGGCATTTCCTCGCTTCTCCCCCCCACGCCCCCCGTTCTTCTTCTCTTTCTCTACTCCTACTCATCTCTCTCTCTCCATCCTCTCCCCTGCCCCCGCCTTCCATTAATGAAACGTAAACTTTGACATTTGTCAACAGAGTCTTCCCATCAACAATTTGCAGGATCCGGGGGTGGATGGTTCACTGTAGCGTGGCGTCTCCGGGCTAAAGCGCCACTCGCAGCAAGCCCTGACCCCCCCCTCACCCTCTCCTCTCACTCTTTAGTTTATTTGATAATTTTTCTGTGTTTCTGTTGGTTCTCTCATCATGTTTCCCTTTCTTTCTTTCTTTCTTTCTTTCTTTCTTTCTTTCTTTCTTTCTTTCTTTCTTTCTTTCTTTCTTTCTTTCTTTCTTTCTTTCTTTCTTTCTTTCTTTCTTTCTTTCTTTCTTTCTTTCTTTCTGCCTTTCTTTCTGCCTTTCTTTCTTTGTGTCCATTCTTTTTACCTTACTTTTGTGCCTTTGGTTCCCCCTCTGTGTGGCTTGATAATCTCCTTTTCTTTCTTTATCCACTCTCTCCTTCCGTCTTCCTTTAATTCAATTCTCCACTGACCAATAATCTGTTTTATTTCTCATTCCCGCTCTCTCTTTCATTCCCCAAGTTCATTGATAAGGTCTTTGGCCCTTTTCCTCCCCACCCTTCCCTACCTCCCCCCCTCGTGTTTCATATTCCAGTCCTCACAGCTTGAATCAATAGCAGTTTCGCAGCTAATTCCACAGCTCTACATCAATACCCAAAGGCTCCTCTTTCCATCACCCCCTGCCTGCCTACTATGAATATTCAAATGCATATTATAATAAAGTGGTTTTTCTAAATGCATTAGCACGCAGACGGGAGAGGGGTTCAATTCAAAATGAAATTTGCAACTTGATCCACAGAAACAGAGCGGGAGACAATGCTTTATGGGAAAAGAAAGTTTAGTTTGGCTTAGGACTCTCTTTATTTTACTGACTGATGGACTGTGGATGACGATGTTGTTTTGTGAACGTGAGGATCGAGTTTTTGGGGTTGAAACTGCGGCAGAGGCAGAACAAAGCAAGGCCAGAGTGTACCACTGAGAGCGTAATGAAGTGGTTTACTGCATGCAATATCAGGCACGGACGGGTTTTATCTCAAAGGCGAGATTTGGTAAACTGGCACGCACATTTACAAAGTGATTGACAGCATGAAATTCAAACAAAAGAACAGCGAGGCAAGCTGGTTGTGAGTGTCTGAACAACAAATAATCAAATAGACTGTAGGTTTTTGATGCTAGAGGGATTATGAATGATTGTCTTCAGGAAATGCTTTCTTCACAATGTCTGTATTTTGAATTAAGCTCACACTGCAGAGAGGACCGACCAGCATGTGCCGTCAGAAACACAGGACTTTCTTTATTTGTTTCTTTTTTTCTTTCTCCCCCCCACTTCTATATTCTATCTTTATTTCTTCTTCACTATGTTTTCTTCTCTTTTTTCTATCCTCACACATTTTCCCTCCTTCTATCCCTCTATTCATCCCTCACGCTCCCCAGCAAATCCAAAAGTTGTGTCGCCATAGCAACAGCTGCCGTCTGCGAAAATTACCAAAATCCCCCCGCCCTTTCTATTTTTTTTTATTTTTTTTTACTGTGTTCCCAGTGACATTCAATAGATACTGTTTTGATGTGGGAACAAACAATCGAGTCAGGGTGGTGAAAAAGAAAAAAAGAGGGGAGTGGGGTTGATGTTAGGGGAACGAAAGAGCAGAGCAGCAGAGCAGAAAGAGAAGAGGAGGGATTAGAGGTGGTAAAGCCTGGTGGCCAGACAGGCAGCCAGTCAGCCGCAGACAAATGGAGAAAAAAAAGAGTGGGACAGAAAGCAAACACAGACAGAGACAGACAGCGGAGAATAACCAGACAGACAATATCCTGCAGAAAAATCATGCAGATACATAAAACACTAAGTGAATAAATAAAGACAACAGAGTAAACAAAGAAACAGAGAAGCAGACGGACGGACGCGTGGACGACGGACAGACAGAAAAGACATACCCAGTGAGACAGCCAGGGCAGCATTTGAAACAGGTAGCAGGCAGAGAGGAGACAGACATGTGTCGCCATGGTAACACTGAAACCAGTGAGTAAAGGAGAGAGGGAAAAAGAGGTGGTGGTGATAGTTGGGGGGGTAAGCTGGAGAGATATAGGAAGCATGCCATCCCCATGGTAACACAAACGGAGGGATCCTAATAGAGAAGCGAGGCCGACACACACAAACACACACACACACACACACACACACACACACACACATACACAGAGAAAACATGACAAAAGGCACACTAGGAAAGTGGGGAAACCTCGTTCTTCATATCCCAGCATCCCTCCCTTCGCCTCCCATCTCGGTGCAGTGCTTCAGCCTGATTTGCATCAACGTGTTTATGTTGTATGATGTGTTTATGAGAAGCCTGAGCCCGCTTCTATCTGGCCAATTAGTGCCTCCAACATGCCATGTGTGATTGTCAGACTTTGCCAGCTTGCAGCAGTTTTATCTCTGTGATGAAGAAGGCAAGTAGTATTGGAAAAACCCTGACGGATGGTGACATTATTACAGCTTGCAGCATTATTCTGGGTTGGATGGCGTACAAGGCAATCTGTTGTCTTATCGTGTGTGTGAGACAAGGCCAGTTTCCAGGATCATGGCTGAGCCAATTCAGCAAAGACAATCACATTCAACTGAGATAAAGCCTCGGTGGAAATCATGTAGCTGGGAAACTTCCCCAGAACGCTTATCAGACGCTGGTAATTACTCTACAGCAAACACGCCAGCAGATTTGCACCTATTAGAGTAAAAAAAGAGTCACCAAACACATCCCGCGGATTCACACTGAGAGCTACTAGTGGCATTGTGGTCTCAATGAGCCCACTGTCACTGAACAGAACAGAGCACATCATAGGAAACAATGCAGAGAGCTAGCAGCTAATGGGGAACCAGCTACTCCAGTTGGTGCCTACTGCTTCCAAACCTCAGCAGGAGCAGCTACAGCTGAGCTCAGATGGAAATATAACTTTGTGGACCAATAAAATGCTTTTGGATAGTACTTTTAAAAGTGAAATGGCCACATAGGTAATTTTACTCCTTGTTTTATTTCCAAAGAATCCCCTCTTACAAACTCCATCTGTATTCACATAGCAGTGCATGTTCTTCAGAATGCAGATTGTTACCGCAGGTATCATTGAAAAATTCCCCCTTACCCTGACGTATTTACCATTGTGTCGGGTCATTAATGCATGCTCAACTCATAATTACTATATTTTCAACAGCACTTTCAGCAGCATAATTGCAGTGTACGGCAGATGGCTGTTGGCTAACTGGCTTGCAGTTACGCCTAATGGCTATTTGCTATCGGTGTAAAACAGGCTAATGGTTCACTGGCCAGCAGCTATAGCTTAAAATAGGCAGCTGTCCTGTGTGGGCTCAGCCAGATTTGAAATGACTATGTGCTCCTCATTATCTGCTGCTGTGAAGTCACCACACATTGACTGTCCCTAAATAGCAAAAGAAGAAAGTGATGAAAAAAAAATGTCCTGTCGGATGTCTGCGTTCACTGAAGCTGAATTCAAAAAGGTTAATTTATGCTGAAAAACTGGACGATGTTTATGAGACTGATTATAATGGCCGTTCCTCATGGAAAATAATTATCCTGGTGAAGTTGAGTATAACAAATGCAAATCGTTAATGATTGTATATGGCATAACTCCTGTTCAAAGCCAGACTGTGTGGATGTTTGTATGCAGCATGCTTCACAAAAGACATCCATGCTGTTTTTGTCTGCAATTTTATCTTTCAACTCAAGAGGGAAAAGAGGGGGAGAAGGAGAATGAATATTCCTTTTCAAACAAGGAGACTAATTACAAGGGATTAAGTAATTGCATGGGGAAAAGTGAGGAAATCTTTCTCAAAAACCTTTTGTTCCATACCCTATTAATTTTACTCTGCTCCGTCTAGTGTATAACGGCTTTACAGTATGTGAGCTGTTTCAGAGGACAAATCTACAAGATATTTTCTGTGCTGGTAAGAAGACAGCAGCTCATGAAGGCAGAGGCGCAGTGTGATAGACTCAATTGAGGTCTGAAAAGTCATGCACCCACACACTCAGAGGAAGCAACTTACAGAGGAACTTTACAAAGAAAGTGTTATATGTAGGAAAAAGTTGGATCAAAGTGCACTACCTTTTTATAATTTAAAACAAAAGCATTCCTAGGCTGCCGGTGTGCTTTTCAAACACTCTTTCAAAAAGTATGTATAACGTATAAGAAGTGTGAGTCAGTATCAATTGTTAACAGTTCTTTTAGTTCCCCTGTGTCAAGGTCTAGAAGCAAAGTATTAAAATTTAAACACTGAAAACACACTGGTCCAATGGTAAGTTATTTCTAGTATACAAAGGATAGCATGCATAAACTAGCACTCAGAATCGGAAAAAGATTTATTGGCAGATAAGTAGCACTTACTAGGAATCTGCCTACATCCATACAGTACATAAAACATATTTAAACAGACCCGCAAAACAGAAACAAATAACACATACATATACCTATCTAACATTAACAAAAAGAGACGGTATGGATTAATGCAGGATGTGCAAAAAATGTTGACAGATGTGCAAAAGTTTAGGATGTAGAATGTGCAGAGGACAGGATGTAGAATTAAGATTCAGTGTCAGTGGGGGACTTGTTAACGAGGCTGACTACGTCATCACGTGGGTTTTGATTCTATGACAACGTCAACTATGTACAGTAACCTAGGTAAGTGACTGAACACTACTTCAAAAAGGGTTGGTGGCACCCTGCTAGCTGTCCGCTTTGGGAACAATTGAAAAAAGATGCTAGCGCTCAGAAAAAAATGCTATGGACACAGGCCCAAAAACCTGCATTCTGTTCTTTTGTAAATGATGACTCCATTTAACAAAAGAAAATGGACATTAAAGCAGGGGATGCTTTAGGGCAAGGATACCTTGTGATTGACTAGTCGCTACCACGGCGACCTAAAAAACAAGATAAAGGCTTAGCAATGTGTATCAATGGCAATGGGTACATTTAAATAGACGTGAACTTGTTTTGGGGTGTTTTTGTCTCTGTCCCTTTCACAGTTTGTTTTCAGTTCATGAAAGTTAATTGTATCATTAGTTGTATAATATGTAACGTATTGGTCACCTACAAATGTCTGGTTCACCATTCAGTTACACAGAAAGAACAGTTTTACATTTGCCAAAATTAGCATCCTAATGATATCACAGTTAACGTGAATTACAGATGTACCTTGCTAACCAAGCTAGCCAGCTAGGGTTAACGTTAGCTGACAACTTAGGGCCTTTTCACACATAAAACACTGAATCAAGGCAATGACCAAGGATCAGGTTTTTGTTACATTGTATACTTTAGATCGGGTGAGTTTTGGTGACACATTGCAGTTACGCAAGCGCACTAAAGAACTCTACATGACAAAATTACGTTCTGTCCTCATCCCGATAGTAGTAATGGATAGTTCTGTAAACAGGTTTCCCCGTCCTCTCCTTTCCTCTCTCTTTGTCAGTTGCTCTCCCCGTGATACCGCGCCTCTTTTTGTTCTGTTGCATTGTTGAGAAGCAAGGCACGGGAACTTTACTTGGGTTTTGAGGAGCTGCAGCATTTATTCACATCCAAACTGAACTCTATGTATAAACTACTTGTTCTACCACTTAACAAGTAAACTACTGATTTATTCTGTGCTCTGATAGCCAACAGCTGTCTTCTCTGAGCGCATTCACCCTCACTCACTCTCATGACAAACTAAGCACTGAGCTATTCCTTAAAGGAGCGTCCCCCATCTTATAACACAAAGATAGCCTCTCAGAAATTCTTGTATTTGGTCTGAAAGTCCGAACCATCCAAAAAGTGCTTTCACGCTGGAAACAAACCAGACCTTGGTTCAGTTTGGTCCGGACCAAATTTGGGCTGTTTGGTCCGGGGGATGTGTAATCTTGGTTCGGCTCAAACGGAAAAGTCCAAAAGTCTGGACCAAACAAGGTATGTGTGAAAGCCCCATTAGCCACACAAACCAATAGGTGATGCTACGGTGGCTACGTCCACTTCTTTTATACAGTCTGCCTTTGATTAGGCAAAAGTGACCAAACAAAAAATTTAAAAAAACAAATTAAATTGTGTGATTGTGGCGTTGATGAACATTTTTGTTCTGCAAAATAATAGATGTAGTTTACAGGTTGAAAAAAACCTTGGCTTACAAAAGCTCCAGGCACAGCCCAGAAGGCAAACACACACCCTAAAATATCAGACACATTGGACTCACACTAGACAACAAACATTTTCAACCAGCACACCAAGGACATTCAAAAAAGGAGCCGTCAAAGACTGTCAGCCATCCGTAAACTCACAGGACTACCTGTCGCCCCCCAATCTCGTCCTACTGTTGTATCAGAGTACTGTCCAGCCCATCCTGCTCTACTGTACCACCTGTTTCTTCAACCTGCTTTCTTTATAAACCAGGCCAAACTCATACATGTAACCAGCATAGCTGCCAAATGAATCGGTCTTCCCACACTCACACTCTCAGATCTCCATTTCAAGGCCATCACACAAATCACAACCACACCAGCATAGGACCACACACACACTCAACAGCGGTGGTGGCATGTAACCACGTACATT
>NC_048418.1:20150101-20152312 GCF_013103735.1 Etheostoma cragini | reverse complement strand
AATGTACGTGGTTACATGCCACCACCGCTGTTGAGTGTGTGTGTGGTCCTATGCTGGTGTGGTTGTGATTTGTGTGATAGGAAATATGTCTAAGAAATCTTTAAACATGATAGCAATACCATGAATCTATAGTACTTTAACTATAACTAACTTTTAACTAACTATTTTTAACTAATCCAGGAGACTTATGTGTTTATATTTGAGGAACAATGAGGATATCGAAGAAAACTTTGAATTGGTAATTTACAGTGGGGAAAGATAATTAAGAAATCAGGGGCTTGCAACTGTAACATCTTCTACATTTAACACAAGTAGTAAAACAAAAATACGAGCTATAGAGATTTAATCAGCAGTTGCCCCAGTGACTGCGCGCAGCACTCCAAAAGTGCTGTCCAGTGCTGAAGAAAACCAGATGATTCTTGAATTTGCAGATTTTAGATCTGAAGGCAAGGAGATAAATCTGTCTATCTTCTGGTCAGCCCATAATATCAAAGTACATGAGTATTACCGGTGTTTGTCATTTTCATGTAATTTTAATCCCTTACACTACGCGTTTAAAATGACATTGCTGTACTGCTCAGTTAATTGTCCTAATACCAATACCAGTATCTGAAATACCTCTAATACTGCCTAAACTGCGTCCACTGGTATTAGCGAGTTCATGAGTCTATGCACCGATCCGATACCACATAATACAAAAAAGTAGTTTATTTATATTCTTTGTGAGTGGCTGTCAAAGTAGATAATAAAAGGAAGTTCTCTGATATTCATTCTCTGTAATCTCTGTATTTGTTCATGCTTTACAAAGGGTTTAACTTGAGCCAGACCGTACAACAACAATAGTAACCATATCACATCCATACAGGGATAGTTGTATACAGGTGTTAAAAAATATTGTATATGTATTTTTGTCGAAACACTGGTTTTGGATCGGCACTCAGTGTCAGCCTATATGCAAGTTCAGGTATCGGAATCAGTTTTGGGATGGAAAAAATTGTATCCGACTATCTTTACTGCTCAGCACTGTACATGTGAGATAAAGACAGGGCGGCCAAGGTAATATGGGTGCAGTGTATATAGCAAGCAGAGAGAGAGAGATGAGCGGCAGTGATCATTGTGGCTTTGACTGCACCCTGATTGTCCATTCTCAGCTCTTGACCTTACCTGACCTCCACCGGTGTGTGGAGAGAGCGAGTGAGCAATGAGAAACACAAACGGGGAGTCAGAGACAGAGGGAGACGATTGATTGGGAGTCCCTGAGTTCAGACAGCTCTGACCACAGAGGCCTCCATCTGTTTCCCCCAAAGAACTGGAGCTACGTGGTGATCCAAAATAAGAGTTGACATGGGTCATGTGGGGGGAGACTGTCCAGATTCTTCATCCTACACACACTGATGCTATAGTGTAGAAACAGAGTGAGCGTATTTAGAATGTGTATAGGAATATATGAATATATGAATATGAATGTGATATGTATGAGACCTCACATAGCCTTTAGTAACAAACAGAGAGGTTATTCTGGTTTGAGTATGGATTTAGTTTAGGGTACTTCAAACCTACCTTGTTTGGTCTGGACATTCAGACTTTTCAGTTTGATCCAATCCAAAATTACAGGTATGAAACCTCCCCTGGACCGGAATTTAGTTGGATCAAACTGAACCACAGTCCTTGGAAAGTCGTTGGATGGTTTGGACTTTCGAAAAAAAAAAAAATCTGGGGAAAGAGGATACGAGAGGACAGGGAAGCCCGTCTCCAGACCAATCAATGACAATTAAGTATAGGGAATCACAGCTCACTTATGTCATGTATAGTGTTCGCTTGCATAACTGCAGTGTGAAACCAAAACTTAGCAGATCAAACAAAAACATGATCCTTTTTCCAGACCTTGGTTTGGACTTTCAGGTGTAAAAAGGACCTTAGTTTAGGGAACATTATATTTTAGGATGAGTTTGGACGTAGAAATCCACTTAAGAGAAACATTAACCAGTCGTGTCACATACTGTGGTATCATTTGATGCCTGTAGCACACACCAGGCATGTCAAACTGATAGAGGAGGTAGTCATGGTACAGTAGCCTGGATGGGCTACTGGGAGTCAACATGATACAACTGCTTGTTTACTGGACCGTTGATGTGCATCAGTGCTGAAAAACAGTGCGTTGGCTTATTTAAAAAATAAAAAACAGATGCATGTGTTGTGATGTGCGTCATA
>NC_048418.1:20146248-20150001 GCF_013103735.1 Etheostoma cragini | reverse complement strand
TATGACGCACATCACAACACATGCATCTGTTTTTTATTTTTTAAATAAGCCAACGCACTGTTTTTCAGCACTGATGCAGTTTGGTATTGTGGAAGGCTTTAAAATAACATTTCAAAAAAAGGTTACCTCCCCTTTCTCTGCTTTGCCCGCCCAGAAAATTTGGCCCACCCATCATGGCTTTCAAACAAGCAAAGTCACAGTTGGTCAAGGCCCCGCCCCTCTTGCCATGCCCCCCCCCCTTCCTCAACAGACCCTTTGCAAACACGTGACCACGACCATGTGACGAAGCAATGACGGACAGCCGAATCACCGAAAGCCCAACAGTGTAAAACGTGTAGTAGGCGAGCAGAAGGTTGAATTAGTTTCAATCAGTGTAAAATAAATAACACTAAGTAAACTGTAATAATAATACTATCTTCTTCTTTACGGCTTCTTCTATTAAACAACAACTTGTCTCGTTCTCGGTTGAGGTACGGAATCTGGTAGGTGCTTACAAAGGTATTTGGGATTTGGAAAGGGAAACGACTAGTGTATGTTTCAAAAAGATTTAAAAAAATGTTCTGTAAACAATGTACAGTATTTCTGTTTAATGTAGGCCTGTATTCTGCAGCCAGATTGATCCAATACTGACAGCCTTAAATAGGATTCCACTACTTAACACAAACCCAATCTTCTAAAAGTCGTTGATCAGGCCAAGTCTGGAATTTAACATATAGAAAGAAGCCTTTTGCTTCACACTAGGAAGTAACCTTCTGTCTCCACCCACCTGCTGTCTTAGACTAGCTATGACAAGACATTGTTGATTAACTGTATTTCTGTTAGAATTTGTCATTTACATGATAAACCCCAAAGGGGAAAATTTTAAAGCCATGTCCTTGTCATTGGACTGCAAAGAAGCCAACAAGACATGTCCTACACGTCGCCACACCAACAGCGGACCAATGAAAATGGGTTTAAATACCCCAGGTGAAAAGGAACTGCCCAATGATTCGAGGCTGTTTGAATTGCCTCTGAAGAGGGAAGACCAGCTGCAGTGTTATCATGTTCTATGTTCTACTGTCTTTGTCATATCATCTTCATCATGCTGTTTCATTAAACCTTTTGTTAATTCTCAGTTGGAACTTTAGCCTCTCTCCTTCCTCATCAAATCAAAGAACACAAGTTAGTTTTTTCCTAACACTAGCTAGGTCAGTGAATAACCCATGACAGTTATGTGGGTCATCATCCGGTTGAAATGTTAGCAGGAACAGCTGGTTAGCACAGCAGCTAGCTGTTGAGGAAACTTTTATTATCATGTATCAGTCGTTTAAAACAGAAAGGCAATACATACACATGCTTGTGTTGGTGAGGATTACTCTGTAGATTGTTTATGTGAGACAATGAACATTTGTTCACCTCCTGCGTGCACATTTGGCTTGCCATCCGTCGACAAATTTTACGTTATGAATGACGTTCTTAATTTGCGCGAGTAGAGCTTTGGGCGGGCAAAGCAAGGAAAGGGGAGGTAACATTGCCCCTTATGACCTCATAAGGAGCAAGATTCCAGATTCACCTCATCTGAGCTTTCAGTTTCTCAAAGGCAGAGCAGGATATCCAGGGAATGACATGAGTCAAACCCGTAGCAGCTGGATCGCGGAGTAGACCTCCATACATGGGCGCCCGCTTACCCAACTGAGCCATCTGGGCGCCCCAATTCCTTTTTTAACGCCACTAACTCTTTGGATGCATGATTAATGTGTAATTTGGGTCTCTGGCCGCTCCGTAGTTTAGGAATTCAGGAAGCAAGAGCTTGATCAGAAATGGATAAGTGTAAAAAGACTGTATTTATATAGCACTTGTCTAGCCTTGAGGACTACTCAAAGCACTTTAACCTAGTACAGGAAACATTCACGATTCACACACTTACTGTACATCATCACACACTGTGGCCAAGGCTGGCGTACAAGCTGCCATCTGCTCATCAGATAGAAACATTCACACACAAATTTAAACGTAACACACGCAGCATCGGAAGTAATTTGGGTTTCAGTGTCTTGCCCAAGAACACTTAAACATGGAACTGCAGGGTGGATCGATCCCTTCTGATTGGTAGGCGTCTGGTCTACCACTGAGCCCCAGCCGCCCCATGAAGAGAAAATCTTTTGAATGTCAAATTGAGTTAAAAAGTTTTTCCAGATGGTTTGCTCTACAAGATTAAAGTTATTTGCGTGTACTGTGTCTGAGTTACCACTGGAGTGTGTTGAGTCTCAAATACCATGCTGGCCAAGCATATGGCCGATGCAGAGAACCCAAAGGCATGCAATGCTGGATAGTGCAACAGAGTTAACCTTTACATGTGTAAAGTGGGTGCTACATTGTGGAAGAATTACCAAGTAATGTTCCATTCAGGTCAATGTGCCCATCTTTTGTTGCTTGATGGGCTTGAGGTTGTCATATTATGCTATATTATACAGTATCTTTGAGGTTATTCTGGAGATTATTCTACACAATTTTTGTCATTGTGTCTGTTTGTTGCAATAAAAATTCATATTTGCATAAAGCAAACACATGTATCCGCTCCCATGTTGATGAGAGCATCACAAAGTTATAAAACTCAAAAAATATCCATATCCCTATATGTTTAGAACAGATACAAAATATGGAATTAATTGCTCTTCATTGATTGACAGCCCTACCACCCTACACATAATACACTTCCATAAGCCTCAGCTGTCATTGCTATAGAGAGGTGCTTCCTCTCTATAGAAATGGTCAGGGTTATAAATCACAGCTATAGCAAACTCAGAATATTTCATCTTTGCATTTGGGAAAAACATATTATGGCAAAGTTGTAGCCTGGTTCCAGATCTCTGAATCACGGCCCACATCTCTCATGTGTGCAATTCATATAGGGGGGTGTTCATTTCTGCAGTTGGAGAAACAATTTAGAGCTTTGTAGCAGGAATAAAGAATGGGAACATCAAACCTTCATAGGTTGGCTGCCTAGCTACAACTATTACAACTAGTGACACAACACAGCTGCACGGGTGGATGCAAGTCAATTTACAGAAATAACAACTCTTTTAATCCAACTATTGCTCTGATCTCTGTTAAAAACATAAACTGAACTGCTCCTTTTAGCCTTTGGCTTTTGACTTTAACCGTTACTTTTAAGTTGAACGTTTGTAATGAATAGTTTTATGCCCATCCAAGTCTTGGATTTGCCTCACATTGTTTATACAGAAAATAATCAGCACTTTTACAACCTCCCATTTCTAAGCAATGTAATCACTTTTTCAATGGGCAATTCATTAAATCTTTTAATTAACTTGCCCAACACTACCCAATTACTGTTCATTGCAGTGCTGTATATTCACTCTTCCTTTGCTTATCTTGCCCTTTACATTTTCTCTCTATATGTTTTTTGTAAAGTTTCTCCAAGTGCCTATTCCTCGCTCTTGCTCCGTTGCTATGGTAACTCTCTCTCTCTTTCATTCCCTCTGTCTCTCTGGTACACCCCACTTTCCCCTCTCGCTCGCTCTCTGTCTCCAGCAGCTGGTTGGATGGTTGCTATAGAAACAGACTTATTTAAAAGAAGAGCTAAGAAATTACCTTTTCCTCTCGCTCTCCCCAACACGCTCTCTTTTGCTACTTCTCTTCCTCTCTCTTTCACTTTCTTTCTCCATCTCCATCTCACTCGCCCTCCCCCTTCTTCTCCCCCTCCCGGCCTCTCTATCTCTCTCTCTCTCTCTCTCTCGCTGTCTCTCGCTTTGC